>NW_027461828.1:0-170000 GCF_050947455.1 Rhinoderma darwinii
GACTATTTACAGACGTCTCCTAGCAACGCTCCCGTCATTACGGGAGCCCCATTGACTTCCTCAGTCTGGCTGTAGACCTAGAAATACATAGGTCCAGCCAGAATGAAGAAATGTCATGGTAGTAAAAACAATACGCTCCGCAGCACACATAAGATCTGCGGACTTCATTGCGGAATTTTGACTCTCCATTGAAGTCAATGGAGAAATTCCGCCATGAGTCCGCAACCAGTCCGCCACTGCTCCGCAACAGACAGAGCATGCTGCGGACACCAAATTCCGCTCCGCAGCCTATGCTCCGCAGCGGAATTGTACGCATCGTGTAAACGAACACTGCTAAATTAAAGTGAAAGTCAATGGAGAAACGGCTCCGCTGCGGATTAACGCTGCGGAGTGTCCGCAGCGGAATTTAAGTGAAATTCCGCTATGTGTGAACCCGCCCTTATAGTAGTTATATTCTTGTATATAGGGGCAGTATTATAGTAGTTATTTTCCTGTATATAGGAGCAGTATTATAGTAGTTATATTCTTGTATATAGGGGGCAGTATTATAATAGTTCTATTCTTGTATATAGGGGCAGTATTATAGTAGTTATATTCTTGTATATATGGGGCAATATTATAGTAGTTATATTCTTGTAAATAGGAGCAGTATTATAGTAGTTATATTCTTGTATATAGGGGGCAGTGTTATAGTAGTTATAGTCTTGTATATAGGGGCAGTGTTATAGTAGTTATATTCTTGAATATAGGGGCAGTATTATATCAGTTATATTCTTGTATATAGGGGGCAGTATTATAGTAGTTATATTCTTGTATATAGGGGCAGTATTATAGTAGTTATATTCTTGTATATAGGGGCAGTATTATAGGAGTTATATTCTTGTATATAGGGGGCAGTATTATAGTAGTTATATTCTTGTATATAGGGGCAGTATTATAGTAGTTATATTCTTGTATATAGGGGCAGTATTATAGTAGTTATATTCTTGTATATAGGGGGCAGTATTATAGTAGTTATATTCTTGTATATAGGGGCAGTATTATAGCAGTTATATTCTTGTATATAGGGGCAGTATTATAGTAGTTATATTATTGTATATAGGGGCAGTATTATAGTAGTTATATTCTTGTATATAGGGGCAGTATTATAGTAGGTATATTCCTGTATATTGGGGAGCAGTATTATAGTAGTTATAGTCTTGTATATAGGGGATAGTATTATAGTAGTTATATTCTTGAATATAGGGGCAGTATTATATCAGTTATATTCTTGTATATAGGGGGCAGTATTATAGTAGTTATATTCTTGTATATAGGGGGCAGTATTATAGTAGTTATATTCTTGTATATGGGGGCAGTATTATAGTAGTTATATTCTTATATATAGGAGGCAGTATTATAGTAGTTCTATTCTTGTATATAGGAGGCAGTATTATAGTAGTTATATTCTTGTATATAGATGGCAGTGTTATAGGAGTTATATTCTTGTATATAGGGGCAGTATTATAGTAGTTATATTCTTGTATATAGGGAGCAGTATTATAGTAGTTATATTCTTGTATATAGAGGCAGTATTATAGTAGTTATATTCTTGTATATAGAGCAGTATTATAGTAGTTATAGTCTTCTATATAGGGGGCAGTATTATAGTAGTTATATTCTTGTATATAGGGGCAGTATTATAGTAGTTATATTCTTGTATATAGGAGCAGTATTATAGTAGTTATATTCTTGTATATAGGGGGCAGTATTATAGTAGTTATATTCTTGTATATAGGGGCAGTATTATAGCAGTTATATTCTTGTATATAGGGGCAGTATTATAGTAGTTATATTATTGTATATAGGGGCAGTATTATAGTAGTTATATTCTTGTATATAGGGGCAGTATTATAGTAGGTATATTCCTGTATATTGGGGAGCAGTATTATAGTAGTTATAGTCTTGTATATAGGGGATAGTATTATAGTAGTTATATTCTTCTATATAGGGGGCAGTATTACAGTAGTTATATTCTTGTATATAGGGGCAGTATTATAGTACTTATATTCTTGTATATAGGGAGCAGTATTATAGTAGTTATATTCTTGTATATAGGGGCAGTATTATAGTAGTTATATTCTTGTATATAGGGGCAGTATTATAGTAGTTATATTCTTGTATATAGGAGCAGTATTATAGTAGTTATATTCTTGTATATAGGGGCAGTATTATAGTAGTTATATTCTTGTATATAGGGGGCAATATTATAGTAGTTATATTCTTCTATATAGGGGCAGTATTATAGTACTTATATTCTTGTATATAGGGAGCAGTATTATAGTAGTTATATTCTTGTATATAGAGGCAGTATTATAGTAGTTATATTCTTGTATATAGAGCAGTATTATAGTAGTTATAGTCTTCTATATAGGGGGCAGTATTATAGTAGTTATATTCTTGTATATAGGGGCAGTATTATAGTAGTTATATTCTTGTATATAGGGGGCAGTATTATAGTAGTTATACTCTTGTATATAGGAGCAGTATTATAGTAGTTATATTCTTGTATATAGGGGCAGTATTATAGTAGTTATATTCTTGTATATAGGGGGAAAATTATAGTAGTTATATTCGTGTATATAGGAGCAGTATTATAGTAGTTATATTCTTGTATATAAGGAGTAGTATTATAGTAGTTATATTCTTGTATATAGGAGCAGTATTATAGTAGTTAAATTCTTGTATATAAGAGCAGTATTATAGTAGTTATATTCTTGTATATAGGAGCAGTATTATAGTAGTTATATTCTTCTATATAGGAACAGTATTATAGTAGTTATATTCATGTATATAGGGGCAGTATTATAGTATTGCACGGGCAATAAAGTACCCATTTTTTCACTTGAACCTTGGAGATGCTGCTCATTTTTTTAAATTTATATTGGCAGCATTATAGTAGTTATATTCTTGTATATAGGGTTAGTATTATAGTAGGTATATTCTTGTATATAGGAGCAGTATTATAGTAGTTATATTCTTGTATATAGGGGCAGTATTATAGTAGTTATATTCTTGTATATAGGGGGCAGTATTATAGTAGTTATACTCTTGTATATAGGAGCAGTATTATAGTAGTTATATTCTTGTATATAGGAGCAGTATTTTAGTAGTTATATTTTTGTATATAGGGGCAGTAATATAGTAGTTATATTCTTGTATATAGGGGGCAGTATTATAGAAGTCATGTACTTGTATATAGGGGTAGTATTATAATAATTATATTCTTGTATATAGGAGCAGTATTATAGTAGTTATAGTCTTGTATATAGGGGGCAGTATTATAGTAGTTATATTCTTGTATATAGGGGGCAGTATTCTAGTAGTTATGTTCTTGTATATAGGAGCAGTATTATAGTAGTTATAGTCTTGTATATTGGGTCAGTATTATACGAGTTATATTCTTGTATATAGGGGGCAGTATTATAGTAGTTATATTTCTGTATATAGGGGGAAGAATTATAGTAGTTATATTCTTGTATATAGGGAGCAGTATTATAGTAGTTATAGTCTTGTATATAGGAGCAGTATTATAGTAGTTACATTCTTGTATATAGGGGCAGTATTATAGTAGTTATAGTCTTGTATATAGGAGCAGTATTATAGTAGTTATATTCCTGTATGTAGTGGGCAGTATTATAGTATTTATATTCTTGTATATAGGGAGCAGTATTATAGTAGTTATAGTCTTGTATGTAGGGACAGTATTATAGTTGTTAAATTCTTGTATATAGGGGTCAGTATTATAGTAGTTACATTCTTGTATATAGGGGCAGTATTATAGTAGTTATAGGCTTGTATATAGGAGCAGTTTTATAGTAGTTCTAGTCCTGTATATAGGGAGCAGTATTATAGTAGTTATATTCTTGTATATAGGGAGCAGTATTATAGTAGTTATGGTCTTGTATGTAGGAGCAGTATTATAGTAGTTATAGTCTTGTATATGGGGGCAGTATTATAGTAGTTATATTCTTGTATATAGGAGCAGTATTATAGTAGTTATATTCTTGTATATAAGAGCAGTATTATAGTAGTTATATTCTTGTATATAGGGGCAGTATTATAGTAGTTATATTCTTGTATATAGGAGCAGTATTAAAGTAGTGATATTATTGTGTATAAGGGGCAGTATTATAGTAGATATATTCTTGTATATAAGGGGCAATATTATAGTAGTTATATTCTTGTATATAGGGGCTGTATTATAGTATTATATTCTTGTATATAGGGGCAGAATTATAGTAGTTATATTCTTGTATATAGGAGCAGTATTATAGTAGTTATATTCTTGTATATAGGGGCAGTATTATAGTAGTTATATTCTTGTATATAGGGGCAGTATTATAGGAGTTATATTCTTGTATATAGGGGCAGTATTATAGTAGTTATATTCCTGTATATAGGAGGCAGTATTATAGTAGTTATATTCTTGTATATAGGGGCAGTATTATAGTAGTTATATTCTTGTATATAGGAGCAGTATTATAGTAGTTATATTCTTGTATATAGGTGCAGTATTATAGTAGTTATATTCTTGTATATAGGGGGCAGTATTATAGTAGTTATATTCTTGTATATAGGGGCAGTATTATAGTAGTTATATTCTTGTATATAGGGGCAGTATTATAGTAGTTATATTCTTGCATATAGGAGCCGTATTATAGTAGTTATATTCTTGTAGATAGGGAGCAGTATTATAGTAGTTATATTCTTGTATATAGGAGCAGTATTATAGTAGTTATATTCTTGTATATAGGAGGCAGTATTATAGTAGTTATATTCTTGTATAAAGGGGCAGTATTATAGTAGTTATATTATTGTATATAGGGGACAGTATTATAGTAGTTATATTCTTGTATATAGGAGCAGTATTATAGTAGTTATATTCCTGTATATAGGGGGCAGTATTATAGTATTTATATTCATATATATAGGAGCAGTATTATAGTAGTTATATTCTTGTATATAGGGACAGTATTATAGTAGTTATATTCTTGTATATAGGGGCAGTATTATAGTAGTTATATTCTTGTATATATGGGGCAGTAAAATAGTAGTTATATTCTTGTATATAGGGGTCAGTTTTATAGTATTTATTTATGAAAATCTATTCTGTAATTTCTTAACCTTGTACTTTCGGTGTTTACTTCATCAGTGATGTAATTTTTAGCAGTTACTGAAGTTGCTCTGTTCTTACCCATTATTTTATCATGTACTGAGCAGCATCTGGGGGGCTCCGCACATTCAGGGCCATACACTTATATTGTTGCAGACGTTCACCCCTGTTATACCCTGATGATAGCCTCTCTTGTGCTTGATACAGGGATGATGATGTCTTCACTCACCGGGGAGGCTCTTTAATAATAGCTGGAAACAGTTTGCATCTCAGATAGCTGCTATTTTATTTTTATGAGCTTCACTTGTGTTAAAGACGGGGCCATTTTCTCTTTACTGCTCCCAAAAGGAAGATTAAAACCATTATAACACATATGTGTTACCAAGCGAGTTAAGGATCAGACGTCTCGCCAAGAGACTCTACAGAAAGCCGATTTACACAGATTAAAACTGCTTTACGTGAGGACATTAACAAGATGTTGTAGTTGTTCTTTTTAGGTGATTTGAAGTTTTCCTAGCACAATCTTTAGAGTAGGCTTAGATGGTAGACATATCGTTCCTGCCTGCCCTACTGGTAGTTTCCAGAAGGTTTAATAGCTTGGGCTATAAAGGGGTGGAAGACATACTGACCTTTTGCAGCGGTTTAGGGGCTCTCCAGAACTTAAACACTGATGCCTATCACTAAGGGTCCGACCATTAAGACCCCAGTAATCAGCACAATGAAGGGGCCACGGTGCTCACCGTTTCAATGGGACTAAGCTGCACTATCGGGCACATCATGATATATTCCTCCAGTCACTGATATATTCCTCCAGTCACTGATATATTCCTCCAGTCTCTGATATATTCCTCCTCCAGTCTCTGATATATTCCTCCTCCAGTCACTGATATATTCCTCCTCCAGTCACTGGTATATTCCTCCTCCAGTCACTGATATATTCCTCCAGTCACTGATATATTCCTCCTCCAGTCACTGATATATTCCTCCAGTCACTGATATATTCCTCCTCCAGTCACTGATATATCCTCCTCCAGTCACTGATATATTCCTCCAGTCACTGATATATTCCTCCTCCAGTCACTGATATATTCCTCCAGTCAATGATATATTCCTCCTCCAGTCACTGATATACTCCTCCAGTCACTGATATATTCCTCCAGTCACTGATATATTCCTCCAGTCACTGATATATTCCTCCAGTCACTGATATATTCCTCCAGTCACTGATATATTCCTCCAGTCACTGATATATTCCTCCTCCAGTCACTGATATATTCCTCCAGTCGCTGATATATTCCTCCAGTCGCTGATATATTCCTCCAGTCGCTGATATACTCCTCCTCCAGTCACTGATATATTCCTCCAGTCACTGATATATTCCTCCAGTCACTGATCTATTCCTCCAGTCACTGATCTATTCCTCCAGTCACTGATCTATTCCTCCAGTCACTGATATATTCCTCCAGTCACTGATATATTCCTCCAGTCACTGATATATTCCTCCAGTCACTGATATATTCCTCCAGTCACTGATATATTCCTCCAGTCACTGATATATTCCTCCTCCAGTCACTGATATACTCCTCCAGTCACTGATATATTCCTCCAGTCACTGATATATTCCTCCAGTCACTGATATATTCCTCCTCCAGTCACTGATATACTCCTCCAGTCACTGATATACTCCTCCAGTCACTGATATATTCCTCCTCCAGTCACTGATATATTCCTCCTCCAGTCACTGATATACTCCTCCAGTCACTGATATACTCCTCCAGTCGCTGATATACTCCTCCAGTCGCTGATATATTCCTCCAGTCGCTGATATACTCCTCCAGTCACTGATATATTCCTCCAGTCACTGATATATTCCTCCAGTCACTGATATATTCCTCCAGTCACTGATATATTCCTCCAGTCACTGATATATTCCTCCAGTCACTGATATACTCCTCCAGTCACTGATATATTCCTCCAGTCACTGATATATTCCTCCTCCAGTCACTGATATATTCCTCCAGTCACTGATATATTCCTCCAGTCACTGATATATTCCTCCAGTCACTGATATATTCCTCCAGTCGCTGATATATTCCTCCAGTCACTGATATACTCCTCCAGTCACTGATATACTCCTCCAGTCACTGATATATTCCTCCAGTCACTGATATATTCCTCCAGTCACTGATATATTCCTCCAGTCACTGATATATTCCTCCAGTCACTGATATATTCCTCCTCCAGTCACTGATATACTCCTCCAGTCACTGATATATTCCTCCTCCAGTCACTGATATATTCCTCCTCCAGTCACTGATATATTCCTCCAGTCACTGATATACTCCTCCAGTCACTGATATATTCCTCCTCCAGTCACTGATATATTCCTCCTCCAGTCACTGATATATTCCTCCTCCAGTCACTGATATATTCCTCCAGTCACTGATATATTCCTCCAGTCACTGATATACTCCTCCAGTCACTGATATACTCCTCCAGTCACTGATATACTCCTCCAGTCACTGATATACTCCTCCAGTCACTGATATATTCCCCCAGCCACTGATATATTCCCCCAGTCACTGATATACTCCTCCAGTCACTGATATACTCCTCCAGTCACTGATATACTCCTCCAGTCACTGATATACTCCTCCAGTCACTGATATACTCCTCCAGTCACTGATATACTCCTCCAGTCACTGATATACTCCTCCAGTCACTGATATACTCCTCCAGTCACTGATATATTCCTCCTCCTGTCACTGATATACTCCTCCAGTCGCTGATATATTCCTCCAGTCGCTTATATATTCCTCCAGTCGCTGATATATTCCTCCTCCAGTCGCTGATATATTCCTCCTCCAGTCACTGATATATTCCTCCTCCAGTCACTGATATATTCCTCCTCCAGTCACTGATATACTCCTCCAGTCACTGATATATTCCTCCTCCAGTCACTGATATATTCCTCCTCCAGTCACTGATATATTCCTCCTCCAGTCACTGATATACTCCTCCAGTCACTGATATATTCCTCCAGTCACTGATATATTCCTCCTCCAGTCACTGATATATTCCTCCTCCAGTCACTGATATATTCCTCCAGTCACTGATATATTCCTCCTCCAGTCACTGATATATTCCTCCTCCAGTCACTGATATACTCCTCCAGTCACTGATATATTCCTCCAGTCACTGATATATTCCTCCTCCAGTCACTGATATATTCCTCCAGTCACTGATATATTCCTCCAGTCACTGATATATTCCTCCTGTCACTGATATATTCCTCCTCCAGTCACTGATATATTCCTCCTCCAGTCACTGATATATTCCTCCTCCAGTCACTGATATATTCCTCCTCCAGTCACTGATATATTCCTCCTCCAGTCACTGATATATTCCTCCAGTCACTGATATATTCCTCCTCCAGTCACTGATATATTCCTCCTCCAGTCACTGATATATTCCTCCTCCAGTCACTGATATACTCCTCCAGTCACTGATATATTCCTCCAGTCACTGATATATTCCTCCTCCAGTCACTGATATATTCCTCCAGTCACTGATATATTCCTCCAGTCACTGATATATTCCTCCAGTCACTGATATATTCCTCCAGTCACTGATATATTCCTCCAGTCACTGATATACTCCTCCAGTCACTGATATATTCCTCCAGTCACTGATATATTCCTCCTCCAGTCACTGATATATTCCTCCAGTCACTGATATATTCCTCCAGTCACTGATATATTCCTCCAGTCACTGATATATTCCTCCAGTCGCTGATATATTCCTCCAGTCACTGATATACTCCTCCAGTCACTGATATACTCCTCCAGTCACTGATATATTCCTCCAGTCACTGATATATTCCTCCAGTCACTGATATATTCCTCCAGTCACTGATATATTCCTCCAGTCACTGATATATTCCTCCAGTCACTGATATATTCCTCCTCCAGTCACTGATATATTCCTCCAGTCACTGATATACTCCTCCAGTCACTGATATATTCCTCCTCCAGTCACTGATATATTCCTCCTCCAGTCACTGATATATTCCTCCTCCAGTCACTGATATATTCCTCCAGTCACTGATATATTCCTCCAGTCACTGATATACTCCTCCAGTCACTGATATACTCCTCCAGTCACTGATATACTCCTCCAGTCACTGATATACTCCTCCAGTCACTGATATATTCCCCCAGCCACTGATATATTCCCCCAGTCACTGATATACTCCTCCAGTCACTGATATACTCCTCCAGTCACTGATATACTCCTCCAGTCACTGATATACTCCTCCAGTCACTGATATACTCCTCCAGTCACTGATATACTCCTCCAGTCACTGATATACTCCTCCAGTCACTGATATACTCCTCCAGTCACTGATATATTCCTCCTCCTGTCACTGATATACTCCTCCAGTCGCTGATATATTCCTCCAGTCGCTTATATATTCCTCCAGTCGCTGATATATTCCTCCTCCAGTCGCTGATATATTCCTCCTCCAGTCACTGATATATTCCTCCTCCAGTCACTGATATATTCCTCCTCCAGTCACTGATATACTCCTCCAGTCACTGATATATTCCTCCTCCAGTCACTGATATATTCCTCCTCCAGTCACTGATATATTCCTCCTCCAGTCACTGATATACTCCTCCAGTCACTGATATATTCCTCCAGTCACTGATATATTCCTCCTCCAGTCACTGATATATTCCTCCTCCAGTCACTGATATATTCCTCCAGTCACTGATATATTCCTCCTCCAGTCACTGATATATTCCTCCTCCAGTCACTGATATACTCCTCCAGTCACTGATATATTCCTCCAGTCACTGATATATTCCTCCTCCAGTCACTGATATATTCCTCCAGTCACTGATATATTCCTCCAGTCACTGATATATTCCTCCTGTCACTGATATATTCCTCCTCCAGTCACTGATATATTCCTCCTCCAGTCACTGATATATTCCTCCTCCAGTCACTGATATATTCCTCCTCCAGTCACTGATATATTCCTCCTCCAGTCACTGATATATTCCTCCAGTCACTGATATATTCCTCCTCCAGTCACTGATATATTCCTCCTCCAGTCACTGATATATTCCTCCTCCAGTCACTGATATACTCCTCCAGTCACTGATATATTCCTCCAGTCACTGATATATTCCTCCTCCAGTCACTGATATATTCCTCCAGTCACTGATATATTCCTCCAGTCACTGATATATTCCTCCTGTCACTGATATATTCCTCCAGTCACTGATATATTCCTCCAGTCAATGATATACTCCTCCAGTCACTGATATATTCCTCCAGTCACTGATATATTCCTCCTCCAGTCACTGATATATTCCTCCTCCAGTCACTGATATATTCCTCCTCCAGTCACTGATATATTCCTCCTCCAGTCACTGATATATTCCTCCAGTCACTGATATATTCCTCCAGTCACTGATATATTCCTCCTCCAGTCACTGATATATTCCTCCTCCAGTCACTGATATATTCCTCCAGTCACTGATATATTCCTCCTCCAGTCACTGATATATTCCTCCTCCAGTCACTGATATATTCCTCCAGTCACTGATATATTCCTCCTCCAGTCACTGATATATTCCTCCAGTCACTGATATATTCCTCCAGTCACTGATATATTCCTCCTGTCACTGATATATTCCTCCAGTCAATGATATACTCCTCCAGTCACTGATATATTCCTCCAGTCACTGATATATTCCTCCTCCAGTCACTGATATATTCCTCCTCCAGTCACTGATATATTCCTCCTCCAGTCACTGATATATTCCTCCTCCAGTCACTGATATATTCCTCCTCCAGTCACTGATATATTCCTCCTCCAGTCACTGATATATTCCTCCTCCAGTCACTGATATATTCCTCCTCCAGTCACTGATATACTCCTCCAGTCACTGATATATTCCTCCTCCAGTCACTGATATACTCCTCCAGTCACTGATATATTCCTCCAGTCACTGATCTATTCCTCCAGTCACTGATATATTCCTCCAGTCACTGATATATTCCTCCTCCAGTCACTGATATATTCCTCCAGTCACTGATATATTCCTCCTCCAGTCACTGATATATTCCTCCTCCAGTCACTGATATATTCCTCCAGTCACTGATATATTCCTCCTCCAGTCACTGATATATTCCTCCAGTCACTGATATATTCCTCCTCCAGTCACTGATATATTCCTCCAGTCACTGATATATTCCTCCAGTCAATGATATACTCCTCCAGTCACTGATATATTCCTCCAGTCACTGATATATTCCTCCTCCAGTCACTGATATATTCCTCCAGTCACTGATATACTCCTCCAGTCACTGATATATTCCTCCTCCAGTCACTGATATATTCCTCCTCCAGTCACTGATATACTCCTCCAGTCACTGATATACTCCTCCAGTCACTGATATACTCCTCCAGTCACTGATATATTCCTCCAGTCACTGATATATTCCTCCTCCAGTCACTGATATATTCCTCCAGTCACTGATATACTCCTCCAGTCACTGATATATTCCTCCTCCAGTCACTGATATATTCCTCCTCCAGTCACTGATATACTCCTCCAGTCACTGATATACTCCTCCAGTCACTGATATACTCCTCCAGTCACTGATATATTCCTCCAGTCACTGATATACTCCTCCAGTCACTGATATATTCCTCCTCCAGTCACTGATATATTCCTCCTCCAGTCACTGATATACTCCTCCAGTCACTGATATACTCCTCCAGTCACTGATATATTCCTCCAGTCACTGATATATTCCTCCTCCAGTCACTGATATATTCCTCCTCCAGTCACTGATATATTCCTCCAGTCACTGATATATTCCTCCAGTCACTGATATATTCCTCCAGTCACTGATATATTCCTCCAGTCACTGATATATTCCTCCAGTCACTGATATATTCCTCCAGTCAATGATATATTCCTCCTCCAGTCACTGATATATTCCTCCTCCAGTCACTGATATATTCCTCCTCCAGTCACTGATATATTCCTCCAGTCACTGATATATTCCTCCTCCAGTCACTGATATATTCCTCCTCCAGTCACTGATATATTCCTCCAGTCACTGATATACTCCTCCAGTCACTGATATATTCCTCCTCCAGTCACTGATATATTCCTCCTCCAGTCACTGATATATTCCTCCAGTCACTGATATATTCCTCCAGTCACTGATATACTCCTCCTCCAGTCACTGATATATTCCTCCTCCAGTCACTGATATATTCCTCCTCCAGTCACTGATATATTCCTCCTCCAGTCACTGATATATTCCTCCTCCAGTCACTGATATATTCCTCCAGTCACTGATATATTCCTCCAGTCACTGATATATTCCTCCTCCAGTCACTGATATATTCCTCCTCCAGTCACTGATATATTCCTCCTCCAGTCACTGATATATTCCTCCAGTCACTGATATATTCCTCCTCTAGTCACTGATATATTCCTCCTCCAGTCACTGATATATTCCTCCTCCAGTCACTGATATATTCCTCCTCCAGTCACTGATATATTCCTCCAGTCACTGATATATTCCTCCAGTCACTGATATATTCCTCCTCCAGTCACTGATATATTCCTCCTCCAGTCACTGATATATTCCTCCTCCAGTCACTGGTATATTCCTCCTCCAGTCACTGATATACTCCTCCAGTCACTGATATATTCGTCCTCCAGTCACTGATATATTCCTCCTCCAGTCACTGATATATTCCTCCAGTCACTGATATACTCCTCCAGTCACTGATATATTCCTCCAGTCACTGATATATTCCTCCTCCAGTCACTGATATATTCCTCCTCCAGTCACTGATATATTCCTCCAGTCACTGATATATTCCTCCAGTCACTGATATATTCCTCCTCCAGTCACTGATATATTCCTCCTCCAGTCACTGATATATTCCTCCTCCAGTCACTGATATATTCCTCCAGTCACTGATATATTCCTCCTCTAGTCACTGATATATTCCTCCTCCAGTCACTGATATATTCCTCCAGTCACTGATATATTCCTCCTCCAGTCACTGATATATTCCTCCTCCAGTCACTGATATATTCCTCCTCCAGTCACTGGTATATTCCTCCTCCAGTCACTGATATACTCCTCCAGTCACTGATATATTCGTCCTCCAGTCACTGATATATTCCTCCTCCAGTCACTGATATATTCCTCCTCCAGTCACTGATATATTCCTCCAGTCACTGATATACTCCTCCAGTCACTGATATATTCCTCCAGTCACTGATATATTCCTCCAGTCACTGATATATTCCTCCAGTCACTGATATATTCCTCCTCCAGTCACTGATATATTCCTCCTCCAGTCACTGATATATTCCTCCTCCAGTCACTGATATATTCCTCCTCCAGTCACTGATATATTCCTCCAGTCACTGATATATTCCTCCTCCAGTCACTGATATATTCCTCCTCCAGTCACTGATATACTCCTCCAGTCACTGATATATTCCTCCAGTCACTGATATATTCCTCCTCCAGTCACTGATATATTCCTACTCCAGTCACTGATATATTCCTCCTCCAGTCACTGATATATTCCTCCAGTCACTGATATATTCCTCCAGTCACTGATATATTCCTCCTGTCACTGATATATTCCTCCTCCAGTCACTGATATATTCCTCCTCCAGTCACTGATATATTCCTCCTCCAGTCACTGATATATTCCTCCTCCAGTCACTGATATATTCCTCCAGTCACTGATATATTCCTCCTCCAGTCACTGATATATTCCTCCTCCAGTCACTGATATATTCCTCCAGTCACTGATATATTCCTCCTCCAGTCACTGATATATTCCTCCTCCAGTCACTGATATATTCCTCCTCCAGTCACTGATATACTCCTCCAGTCACTGATATATTCCTCCAGTCACTGATATATTCCTCCTCCAGTCACTGATATATTCCTCCAGTCACTGATATATTCCTCCAGTCACTGATATATTCCTCCTGTCACTGATATATTCCTCCAGTCACTGATATATTCCTCCAGTCAATGATATACTCCTCCAGTCACTGATATATTCCTCCAGTCACTGATATATTCCTCCTCCAGTCACTGATATATTCCTCCTCCAGTCACTGATATATTCCTCCTCCAGTCACTGATATATTCCTCCTCCAGTCACTGATATATTCCTCCAGTCACTGATATATTCCTCCAGTCACTGATATATTCCTCCTCCAGTCACTGATATATTCCTCCTCCAGTCACTGATATATTCCTCCAGTCACTGATATATTCCTCCTCCAGTCACTGATATATTCCTCCTCCAGTCACTGATATACTCCTCCAGTCACTGATATATTCCTCCAGTCACTGATATATTCCTCCTCCAGTCACTGATATATTCCTCCAGTCACTGATATATTCCTCCAGTCACTGATATATTCCTCCTGTCACTGATATATTCCTCCAGTCACTGATATATTCCTCCAGTCAATGATATACTCCTCCAGTCACTGATATATTCCTCCAGTCACTGATATATTCCTCCTCCAGTCACTGATATATTCCTCCTCCAGTCACTGATATATTCCTCCTCCAGTCACTGATATATTCCTCCTCCAGTCACTGATATATTCCTCCTCCAGTCACTGATATATTCCTCCTCCAGTCACTGATATATTCCTCCTCCAGTCACTGATATATTCCTCCTCCAGTCACTGATATACTCCTCCAGTCACTGATATATTCCTCCTCCAGTCACTGATATACTCCTCCAGTCACTGATATATTCCTCCAGTCACTGATATATTCCTCCAGTCACTGATATATTCCTCCTCCAGTCACTGATATATTCCTCCAGTCACTGATATATTCCTCCTCCAGTCACTGATATATTCCTCCTCCAGTCACTGATATATTCCTCCAGTCACTGATATATTCCTCCTCCAGTCACTGATATATTCCTCCAGTCACTGATATATTCCTCCTCCAGTCACTGATATATTCCTCCAGTCACTGATATATTCCTCCTCCAGTTACTGATATATTCCTCCTCCAGTCACTGATATACTCCTCCAGTCACTGATATATTCCTCCAGTCACTGATATATTCCTCCTCCAGTCACTGATATATTCCTCCAGTCACTGATATACTCCTCCAGTCACTGATATATTCCTCCTCCAGTCACTGATATATTCCTCCTCCAGTCACTGATATATTCCTCCAGTCACTGATATATTCCTCCAGTCACTGATATATTCCTCCTCCAGTCACTGATATATTCCTCCTCCAGTCACTGATATATTCCTCCAGTCACTGATATATTCCTCCTCCAGTCACTGATATACTCCTCCAGTCACTGATATATTCCTCCAGTCACTGATATATTCCTCCTCCAGTCACTGATATATTCCTCCAGTCACTGATATATTCCTCCAGTCACTGATATATTCCTCCTGTCACTGATATATTCCTCCAGTCACTGATATATTCCTCCAGTCAATGATATACTCCTCCAGTCACTGATATATTCCTCCAGTCACTGATATATTCCTCCTCCAGTCACTGATATATTCCTCCTCCAGTCACTGATATATTCCTCCTCCAGTCACTGATATATTCCTCCTCCAGTCACTGATATATTCCTCCTCCAGTCACTGATATATTCCTCCTCCAGTCACTGATATATTCCTCCTCCAGTCACTGATATATTCCTCCTCCAGTCACTGATATATTCCTCCTCCAGTCACTGATATACTCCTCCAGTCACTGATATATTCCTCCAGTCACTGATCTATTCCTCCAGTCACTGATATATTCCTCCAGTCACTGATATATTCCTCCTCCAGTCACTGATATATTCCTCCAGTCACTGATATATTCCTCCTCCAGTCACTGATATATTCCTCCTCCAGTCACTGATATATTCCTCCAGTCACTGATATATTCCTCCTCCAGTCACTGATATATTCCTCCAGTCACTGATATATTCCTCCTCCAGTCACTGATATATTCCTCCAGTCACTGATATATTCCTCCTCCAGTTACTGATATATTCCTCCTCCAGTCACTGATATATTCCTCCAGTCACTGATATATTCCTCCAGTCACTGATATATTCCTCCAGTCACTGATATATTCCTCCAGTCACTGATATATTCCTCCAGTCAATGATATACTCCTCCAGTCACTGATATATTCCTCCAGTCACTGATATATTCCTCCTCCAGTCACTGATATATTCCTCCTCCAGTCACTGATATATTCCTCCTCCAGTCACTGATATATTCCTCCTCCAGTCACTGATATATTCCTCCAGTCACTGATATATTCCTCCAGTCACTGATATATTCCTCCTCCAGTCACTGATATATTCCTCCTCCAGTCACTGATATATTCCTCCTCCAGTCACTGATATACTCCTCCAGTCACTGATATATTCCTCCAGTCACTGATATATTCCTCCTCCAGTCACTGATATATTCCTCCTCCAGTCACTGATATATTCCTCCAGTCACTGATATATTCCTCCTCCAGTCACTGATATATTCCTCCTCCAGTCACTGATATACTCCTCCAGTCACTGATATATTCCTCCAGTCACTGATATATTCCTCCTCCAGTCACTGATATATTCCTCCAGTCACTGATATATTCCTCCAGTCACTGATATATTCCTCCTGTCACTGATATATTCCTCCTCCAGTCACTGATATATTCCTCCTCCAGTCACTGATATATTCCTCCAGTCACTGATATATTCCTCCAGTCACTGATATATTCCTCCAGTCACTGATATATTCCTCCAGTCAATGATATACTCCTCCAGTCACTGATATATTCCTCCAGTCACTGATATATTCCTCCTCCAGTCACTGATATATTCCTCCTCCAGTCACTGATATATTCCTCCTCCAGTCACTGATATATTCCTCCAGTCACTGATATATTCCTCCAGTCACTGATATATTCCTCCTCCAGTCACTGATATATTCCTCCTCCAGTCACTGATATATTCCTCCTCCAGTCACTGATATACTCCTCCAGTCACTGATATATTCCTCCAGTCACTGATATATTCCTCCTCCAGTCACTGATATATTCCTCCTCCAGTCACTGATATATTCCTCCAGTCACTGATATATTCCTCCTCCAGTCACTGATATATTCCTCCTCCAGTCACTGATATACTCCTCCAGTCACTGATATATTCCTCCAGTCACTGATATATTCCTCCTCCAGTCACTGATATATTCCTCCAGTCACTGATATATTCCTCCAGTCACTGATATATTCCTCCTGTCACTGATATATTCCTCCTCCAGTCACTGATATATTCCTCCTCCAGTCACTGATATATTCCTCCTCCAGTCACTGATATATTCCTCCTCCAGTCACTGATATATTCCTCCTCCAGTCACTGATATATTCCTCCAGTCACTGATATATTCCTCCTCCAGTCACTGATATATTCCTCCTCCAGTCACTGATATATTCCTCCTCCAGTCACTGATATATTCCTCCTCCAGTCACTGATATACTCCTCCAGTCACTGATATATTCCTCCAGTCACTGATATATTCCTCCTCCAGTCACTGATATATTCCTCCAGTCACTGATATATTCCTCCAGTCACTGATATATTCCTCCTGTCACTGATATATTCCTCCAGTCACTGATATATTCCTCCAGTCAATGATATACTCCTCCAGTCACTGATATATTCCTCCAGTCACTGATATATTCCTCCTCCAGTCACTGATATATTCCTCCTCCAGTCACTGATATATTCCTCCTCCAGTCACTGATATATTCCTCCAGTCACTGATATATTCCTCCAGTCACTGATATATTCCTCCTCCAGTCACTGATATATTCCTCCTCCAGTCACTGATATATTCCTCCAGTCACTGATATATTCCTCCTCCAGTCACTGATATATTCCTCCTCCAGTCACTGATATACTCCTCCAGTCACTGATATATTCCTCCAGTCACTGATATATTCCTCCTCCAGTCACTGATATATTCCTCCAGTCACTGATATATTCCTCCAGTCACTGATATATTCCTCCTGTCACTGATATATTCCTCCAGTCAATGATATACTCCTCCAGTCACTGATATATTCCTCCAGTCACTGATATATTCCTCCTCCAGTCACTGATATATTCCTCCTCCAGTCACTGATATATTCCTCCTCCAGTCACTGATATATTCCTCCTCCAGTCACTGATATATTCCTCCTCCAGTCACTGATATATTCCTCCTCCAGTCACTGATATATTCCTCCTCCAGTCACTGATATATTCCTCCTCCAGTCACTGATATACTCCTCCAGTCACTGATATATTCCTCCTCCAGTCACTGATATACTCCTCCAGTCACTGATATATTCCTCCAGTCACTGATCTATTCCTCCAGTCACTGATATATTCCTCCAGTCACTGATATATTCCTCCTCCAGTCACTGATATATTCCTCCAGTCACTGATATATTCCTCCTCCAGTCACTGGTATATTCCTCCTCCAGTCACTGATATACTCCTCCAGTCACTGATATATTCGTCCTCCAGTCACTGATATACTCCTCCAGTCACTGATATATTCCTCCTCCAGTCACTGATATATTCCTCCAGTCACTGATATATTCCTCCTCCAGTCACTGATATATTCCTCCTCCAGTCACTGATATATTCCTCCTCCAGTCACTGATATATTCCTCCTCCAGTCACTGATATATTCCTCCTCCAGTCACTGATATACTCCTCCAGTCACTGATATATTCCTCCAGTCACTGATATATTCCTCCTCCAGTCACTGATATATTCCTCCAGTCACTGATATATTCCTCCAGTCACTGATATATTCCTCCTGTCACTGATATATTCCTCCAGTCACTGATATATTCCTCCAGTCAATGATATACTCCTCCAGTCACTGATATATTCCTCCAGTCACTGATATATTCCTCCTCCAGTCACTGATATATTCCTCCTCCAGTCACTGATATATTCCTCCTCCAGTCACTGATATATTCCTCCTCCAGTCACTGATATATTCCTCCAGTCACTGATATATTCCTCCAGTCACTGATATATTCCTCCTCCAGTCACTGATATATTCCTCCTCCAGTCACTGATATATTCCTCCAGTCACTGATATATTCCTCCTCCAGTCACTGATATATTCCTCCTCCAGTCACTGATATACTCCTCCAGTCACTGATATATTCCTCCAGTCACTGATATATTCCTCCTCCAGTCACTGATATATTCCTCCAGTCACTGATATATTCCTCCAGTCACTGATATATTCCTCCTGTCACTGATATATTCCTCCAGTCAATGATATACTCCTCCAGTCACTGATATATTCCTCCAGTCACTGATATATTCCTCCTCCAGTCACTGATATATTCCTCCTCCAGTCACTGATATATTCCTCCTCCAGTCACTGATATATTCCTCCTCCAGTCACTGATATATTCCTCCTCCAGTCACTGATATATTCCTCCTCCAGTCACTGATATATGCCTCCTCCAGTCACTGATATATTCCTCCTCCAGTCACTGATATACTCCTCCAGTCACTGATATATTCCTCCTCCAGTCACTGATATACTCCTCCAGTCACTGATATATTCCTCCAGTCACTGATCTATTCCTCCAGTCACTGATATATTCCTCCAGTCACTGATATATTCCTCCTCCAGTCACTGATATATTCCTCCAGTCACTGATATATTCCTCCTCCAGTCACTGATATATTCCTCCTCCAGTCACTGATATATTCCTCCAGTCACTGATATATTCCTCCTCCAGTCACTGATATATTCCTCCAGTCACTGATATATTCCTCCTCCAGTCACTGATATATTCCTCCAGTCACTGATATATTCCTCCAGTCAATGATATACTCCTCCAGTCACTGATATATTCCTCCAGTCACTGATATATTCCTCCTCCAGTCACTGATATATTCCTCCAGTCACTGATATACTCCTCCAGTCACTGATATATTCCTCCTCCAGTCACTGATATATTCCTCCTCCAGTCACTGATATACTCCTCCAGTCACTGATATACTCCTCCAGTCACTGATATACTCCTCCAGTCACTGATATATTCCTCCAGTCACTGATATATTCCTCCTCCAGTCACTGATATATTCCTCCAGTCACTGATATACTCCTCCAGTCACTGATATATTCCTCCTCCAGTCACTGATATATTCCTCCTCCAGTCACTGATATACTCCTCCAGTCACTGATATACTCCTCCAGTCACTGATATACTCCTCCAGTCACTGATATATTCCTCCAGTCACTGATATACTCCTCCAGTCACTGATATATTCCTCCTCCAGTCACTGATATATTCCTCCTCCAGTCACTGATATATTCCTCCTCCAGTCACTGATATACTCCTCCAGTCACTGATATACTCCTCCAGTCACTGATATATTCCTCCAGTCACTGATATATTCCTCCTCCAGTCACTGATATATTCCTCCTCCAGTCACTGATATATTCCTCCAGTCACTGATATATTCCTCCAGTCACTGATATATTCCTCCAGTCACTGATATATTCCTCCAGTCACTGATATATTCCTCCAGTCAATGATATATTCCTCCTCCAGTCACTGATATATTCCTCCTCCAGTCACTGATATATTCCTCCTCCAGTCACTGATATATTCCTCCAGTCACTGATATATTCCTCCTCCAGTCACTGATATATTCCTCCTCCAGTCACTGATATATTCCTCCAGTCACTGATATACTCCTCCAGTCACTGATATATTCCTCCTCCAGTCACTGATATATTCCTCCTCCAGTCACTGATATATTCCTCCAGTCACTGATATATTCCTCCAGTCACTGATATACTCCTCCTCCAGTCACTGATATATTCCTCCTCCAGTCACTGATATATTCCTCCTCCAGTCACTGATATATTCCTCCTCCAGTCACTGATATATTCCTCCTCCAGTCACTGATATATTCCTCCAGTCACTGATATATTCCTCCAGTCACTGATATATTCCTCCTCCAGTCACTGATATATTCCTCCTCCAGTCACTGATATATTCCTCCTCCAGTCACTGATATATTCCTCCAGTCACTGATATATTCCTCCTCTAGTCACTGATATATTCCTCCTCCAGTCACTGATATATTCCTCCTCCAGTCACTGATATATTCCTCCTCCAGTCACTGATATATTCCTCCAGTCACTGATATATTCCTCCAGTCACTGATATATTCCTCCTCCAGTCACTGATATATTCCTCCTCCAGTCACTGATATATTCCTCCTCCAGTCACTGGTATATTCCTCCTCCAGTCACTGATATACTCCTCCAGTCACTGATATATTCGTCCTCCAGTCACTGATATATTCCTCCTCCAGTCACTGATATATTCCTCCAGTCACTGATATACTCCTCCAGTCACTGATATATTCCTCCAGTCACTGATATATTCCTCCTCCAGTCACTGATATATTCCTCCTCCAGTCACTGATATATTCCTCCAGTCACTGATATATTCCTCCAGTCACTGATATATTCCTCCTCCAGTCACTGATATATTCCTCCTCCAGTCACTGATATATTCCTCCTCCAGTCACTGATATATTCCTCCAGTCACTGATATATTCCTCCTCTAGTCACTGATATATTCCTCCTCCAGTCACTGATATATTCCTCCTCCAGTCACTGATATATTCCTCCTCCTGTCACTGATATATTCCTCCTCCAGTCACTGATATATTCCTCCAGTCACTGATATATTCCTCCTCCAGTCACTGATATATTCCTCCTCCAGTCACTGATATATTCCTCCTCCAGTCACTGATATATTCCTCCAGTCACTGATATACTCCTCCAGTCACTGATATATTCCTCCAGTCACTGATATATTCCTCCAGTCACTGATATATTCCTCCAGTCACTGATATATTCCTCCTCCAGTCACTGATATATTCCTCCTCCAGTCACTGATATATTCCTCCTCCAGTCACTGATATATTCCTCCTCCAGTCACTGATATATTCCTCCAGTCACTGATATATTCCTCCTCCAGTCACTGATATATTCCTCCTCCAGTCACTGATATACTCCTCCAGTCACTGATATATTCCTCCAGTCACTGATATATTCCTCCTCCAGTCACTGATATATTCCTACTCCAGTCACTGATATATTCCTCCTCCAGTCACTGATATATTCCTCCAGTCACTGATATATTCCTCCAGTCACTGATATATTCCTCCTGTCACTGATATATTCCTCCTCCAGTCACTGATATATTCCTCCTCCAGTCACTGATATATTCCTCCTCCAGTCACTGATATATTCCTCCTCCAGTCACTGATATATTCCTCCTCCAGTCACTGATATATTCCTCCAGTCACTGATATATTCCTCCTCCAGTCACTGATATATTCCTCCTCCAGTCACTGATATATTCCTCCTCCAGTCACTGATATACTCCTCCAGTCACTGATATATTCCTCCAGTCACTGATATATTCCTCCTCCAGTCACTGATATATTCCTCCAGTCACTGATATATTCCTCCAGTCACTGATATATTCCTCCTGTCACTGATATATTCCTCCAGTCACTGATATATTCCTCCAGTCAATGATATACTCCTCCAGTCACTGATATATTCCTCCAGTCACTGATATATTCCTCCTCCAGTCACTGATATATTCCTCCTCCAGTCACTGATATATTCCTCCTCCAGTCACTGATATATTCCTCCTCCAGTCACTGATATATTCCTCCAGTCACTGATATATTCCTCCAGTCACTGATATATTCCTCCTCCAGTCACTGATATATTCCTCCTCCAGTCACTGATATATTCCTCCAGTCACTGATATATTCCTCCTCCAGTCACTGATATATTCCTCCTCCAGTCACTGATATACTCCTCCAGTCACTGATATATTCCTCCAGTCACTGATATATTCCTCCTCCAGTCACTGATATATTCCTCCAGTCACTGATATATTCCTCCAGTCACTGATATATTCCTCCTGTCACTGATATATTCCTCCAGTCACTGATATATTCCTCCAGTCAATGATATACTCCTCCAGTCACTGATATATTCCTCCAGTCACTGATATATTCCTCCTCCAGTCACTGATATATTCCTCCTCCAGTCACTGATATATTCCTCCTCCAGTCACTGATATATTCCTCCTCCAGTCACTGATATATTCCTCCTCCAGTCACTGATATATTCCTCCTCCAGTCACTGATATATTCCTCCTCCAGTCACTGATATACTCCTCCAGTCACTGATATATTCCTCCTCCAGTCACTGATATACTCCTCCAGTCACTGATATATTCCTCCAGTCACTGATCTATTCCTCCAGTCACTGATATATTCCTCCAGTCACTGATATATTCCTCCTCCAGTCACTGATATATTCCTCCAGTCACTGATATATTCCTCCTCCAGTCACTGATATATTCCTCCTCCAGTCACTGATATATTCCTCCAGTCACTGATATATTCCTCCTCCAGTCACTGATATATTCCTCCAGTCACTGATATATTCCTCCTCCAGTCACTGATATATTCCTCCAGTCACTGATATATTCCTCCTCCAGTTACTGATATATTCCTCCTCCAGTCACTGATATATTCCTCCAGTCACTGATATACTCCTCCAGTCACTGATATATTCCTCCTCCAGTCACTGATATATTCCTCCTCCAGTCACTGATATATTCCTCCAGTCACTGATATATTCCTCCAGTCACTGATATATTCCTCCTCCAGTCACTGATATATTCCTCCTCCAGTCACTGATATATTCCTCCAGTCACTGATATATTCCTCCTCCAGTCACTGATATATTCCTCCTCCAGTCACTGATATATTCCTCCTCCAGTCACTGATATATTCCTCCAGTCACTGATATATTCCTCCTCCAGTCACTGATATATTCCTCCAGTCACTGATATATTCCTCCAGTCACTGATATATTCCTCCTGTCACTGATATATTCCTCCAGTCACTGATATATTCCTCCAGTCAATGATATACTCCTCCAGTCACTGATATATTCCTCCAGTCACTGATATATTCCTCCTCCAGTCACTGATATATTCCTCCTCCAGTCACTGATATATTCCTCCTCCAGTCACTGATATATTCCTCCTCCAGTCACTGATATATTCCTCCTCCAGTCACTGATATATTCCTCCTCCAGTCACTGATATATTCCTCCTCCAGTCACTGATATATTCCTCCTCCAGTCACTGATATATTCCTCCTCCAGTCACTGATATATTCCTCCTCCAGTCACTGATATACTCCTCCAGTCACTGATATATTCCTCCAGTCACTGATCTATTCCTCCAGTCACTGATATATTCCTCCAGTCACTGATATATTCCTCCTCCAGTCACTGATATATTCCTCCAGTCACTGATATATTCCTCCTCCAGTCACTGATATATTCCTCCTCCAGTCACTGATATATTCCACCAGTCACTGATATATTCCTCCTCCAGTCACTGATATATTCCTCCAGTCACTGATATATTCCTCCTCCAGTCACTGATATATTCCTCCAGTCACTGATATATTCCTCCTCCAGTTACTGATATATTCCTCCTCCAGTCACTGATATATTCCTCCAGTCACTGATATATTCCTCCAGTCACTGATATATTCCTCCAGTCACTGATATATTCCTCCAGTCACTGATATATTCCTCCAGTCAATGATATACTCCTCCAGTCACTGATATATTCCTCCAGTCACTGATATATTCCTCCTCCAGTCACTGATATATTCCTCCTCCAGTCACTGATATATTCCTCCTCCAGTCACTGATATATTCCTCCAGTCACTGATATATTCCTCCAGTCACTGATATATTCCTCCTCCAGTCACTGATATATTCCTCCTCCAGTCACTGATATATTCCTCCTCCAGTCACTGATATACTCCTCCAGTCACTGATATATTCCTCCAGTCACTGATATATTCCTCCTCCAGTCACTGATATATTCCTCCTCCAGTCACTGATATATTCCTCCAGTCACTGATATATTCCTCCTCCAGTCACTGATATATTCCTCCTCCAGTCACTGATATACTCCTCCAGTCACTGATATATTCCTCCAGTCACTGATATATTCCTCCTCCAGTCACTGATATATTCCTCCAGTCACTGATATATTCCTCCAGTCACTGATATATTCCTCCTGTCACTGATATATTCCTCCTCCAGTCACTGATATATTCCTCCTCCAGTCACTGATATATTCCTCCTCCAGTCACTGATATATTCCTCCTCCAGTCACTGATATATTCCTCCTCCAGTCACTGATATATTCCTCCAGTCACTGATATATTCCTCCTCCAGTCACTGATATATTCCTCCTCCAGTCACTGATATATTCCTCCTCCAGTCACTGATATATTCCTCCTCCAGTCACTGATATACTCCTCCAGTCACTGATATATTCCTCCAGTCACTGATATATTCCTCCTCCAGTCACTGATATATTCCTCCAGTCACTGATATATTCCTCCAGTCACTGATATATTCCTCCTGTCACTGATATATTCCTCCAGTCACTGATATATTCCTCCAGTCAATGATATACTCCTCCAGTCACTGATATATTCCTCCAGTCACTGATATATTCCTCCTCCAGTCACTGATATATTCCTCCTCCAGTCACTGATATATTCCTCCTCCAGTCACTGATATATTCCTCCTCCAGTCACTGATATATTCCTCCAGTCACTGATATATTCCTCCAGTCACTGATATATTCCTCCTCCAGTCACTGATATATTCCTCCTCCAGTCACTGATATATTCCTCCAGTCACTGATATATTCCTCCTCCAGTCACTGATATATTCCTCCTCCAGTCACTGATATACTCCTCCAGTCACTGATATATTCCTCCAGTCACTGATATATTCCTCCTCCAGTCACTGATATATTCCTCCAGTCACTGATATATTCCTCCAGTCACTGATATATTCCTCCTGTCACTGATATATTCCTCCAGTCAATGATATACTCCTCCAGTCACTGATATATTCCTCCAGTCACTGATATATTCCTCCTCCAGTCACTGATATATTCCTCCTCCAGTCACTGATATATTCCTCCTCCAGTCACTGATATATTCCTCCTCCAGTCACTGATATATTCCTCCTCCAGTCACTGATATATTCCTCCTCCAGTCACTGATATATTCCTCCTCCAGTCACTGATATATTCCTCCTCCAGTCACTGATATACTCCTCCAGTCACTGATATATTCCTCCTCCAGTCACTGATATACTCCTCCAGTCACTGATATATTCCTCCAGTCACTGATCTATTCCTCCAGTCACTGATATATTCCTCCAGTCACTGATATATTCCTCCTCCAGTCACTGATATATTCCTCCAGTCACTGATATATTCCTCCTCCAGTCACTGATATATTCCTCCAGTCACTGATATATTCCTCCTCCAGTCACTGATATATTCCTCCAGTCACTGATATATTCCTCCAGTCAATGATATACTCCTCCAGTCACTGATATATTCCTCCAGTCACTGATATATTCCTCCTCCAGTCACTGATATATTCCTCCAGTCACTGATATACTCCTCCAGTCACTGATATATTCCTCCTCCAGTCACTGATATATTCCTCCTCCAGTCACTGATATACTCCTCCAGTCACTGATATACTCCTCCAGTCACTGATATACTCCTCCAGTCACTGATATATTCCTCCAGTCACTGATATATTCCTCCTCCAGTCACTGATATATTCCTCCAGTCACTGATATACTCCTCCAGTCACTGATATATTCCTCCTCCAGTCACTGATATATTCCTCCTCCAGTCACTGATATACTCCTCCAGTCACTGATATACTCCTCCAGTCACTGATATACTCCTCCAGTCACTGATATATTCCTCCAGTCACTGATATACTCCTCCAGTCACTGATATATTCCTCCTCCAGTCACTGATATATTCCTCCTCCAGTCACTGATATATTCCTCCTCCAGTCACTGATATACTCCTCCAGTCACTGATATACTCCTCCAGTCACTGATATATTCCTCCAGTCACTGATATATTCCTCCTCCAGTCACTGATATATTCCTCCTCCAGTCACTGATATATTCCTCCAGTCACTGATATATTCCTCCAGTCACTGATATATTCCTCCAGTCACTGATATATTCCTCCAGTCACTGATATATTCCTCCAGTCAATGATATATTCCTCCTCCAGTCACTGATATATTCCTCCTCCAGTCACTGATATATTCCTCCTCCAGTCACTGATATATTCCTCCAGTCACTGATATATTCCTCCTCCAGTCACTGATATATTCCTCCTCCAGTCACTGATATATTCCTCCAGTCACTGATATACTCCTCCAGTCACTGATATATTCCTCCTCCAGTCACTGATATATTCCTCCTCCAGTCACTGATATATTCCTCCAGTCACTGATATATTCCTCCAGTCACTGATATACTCCTCCTCCAGTCACTGATATATTCCTCCTCCAGTCACTGATATATTCCTCCTCCAGTCACTGATATATTCCTCCTCCAGTCACTGATATATTCCTCCTCCAGTCACTGATATATTCCTCCAGTCACTGATATATTCCTCCAGTCACTGATATATTCCTCCTCCAGTCACTGATATATTCCTCCTCCAGTCACTGATATATTCCTCCTCCAGTCACTGATATATTCCTCCTCTAGTCACTGATATATTCCTCCTCCAGTCACTGATATATTCCTCCTCCAGTCACTGATATATTCCTCCTCCAGTCACTGATATATTCCTCCAGTCACTGATATATTCCTCCAGTCACTGATATATTCCTCCTCCAGTCACTGATATATTCCTCCTCCAGTCACTGGTATATTCCTCCTCCAGTCACTGATATACTCCTCCAGTCACTGATATATTCGTCCTCCAGTCACTGATATATTCCTCCTCCAGTCACTGATATATTCCTCCAGTCACTGATATACTCCTCCAGTCACTGATATATTCCTCCAGTCACTGATATATTCCTCCTCCAGTCACTGATATATTCCTCCTCCAGTCACTGATATATTCCTCCAGTCACTGATATATTCCTCCAGTCACTGATATATTCCTCCTCCAGTCACTGATATATTCCTCCTCCAGTCACTGATATATTCCTCCTCCAGTCACTGATATATTCCTCCAGTCACTGATATATTCCTCCTCTAGTCACTGATATATTCCTCCTCCAGTCACTGATATATTCCTCCTCCAGTCACTGATATATTCCTCCTCCTGTCACTGATATATTCCTCCTCCAGTCACTGATATATTCCTCCAGTCACTGATATATTCCTCCTCCAGTCACTGATATATTCCTCCTCCAGTCACTGATATATTCCTCCTCCAGTCACTGGTATATTCCTCCTCCAGTCACTGATATACTCCTCCAGTCACTGATATATTCGTCCTCCAGTCACTGATATATTCCTCCTCCAGTCACTGATATATTCCTCCTCCAGTCACTGATATATTCCTCCAGTCACTGATATACTCCTCCAGTCACTGATATATTCCTCCAGTCACTGATATATTCCTCCAGTCACTGATATATTCCTCCAGTCACTGATATATTCCTCCTCCAGTCACTGATATATTCCTCCTCCAGTCACTGATATATTCCTCCTCCAGTCACTGATATATTCCTCCTCCAGTCACTGATATATTCCTCCAGTCACTGATATATTCCTCCTCCAGTCACTGATATATTCCTCCTCCAGTCACTGATATACTCCTCCAGTCACTGATATATTCCTCCAGTCACTGATATATTCCTCCTCCAGTCACTGATATATTCCTACTCCAGTCACTGATATATTCCTCCTCCAGTCACTGATATATTCCTCCAGTCACTGATATATTCCTCCAGTCACTGATATATTCCTCCTGTCACTGATATATTCCTCCTCCAGTCACTGATATATTCCTCCTCCAGTCACTGATATATTCCTCCTCCAGTCACTGATATATTCCTCCTCCAGTCACTGATATATTCCTCCTCCAGTCACTGATATATTCCTCCAGTCACTGATATATTCCTCCTCCAGTCACTGATATATTCCTCCTCCAGTCACTGATATATTCCTCCTCCAGTCACTGATATACTCCTCCAGTCACTGATATATTCCTCCAGTCACTGATATATTCCTCCTCCAGTCACTGATATATTCCTCCAGTCACTGATATATTCCTCCAGTCACTGATATATTCCTCCTGTCACTGATATATTCCTCCAGTCACTGATATATTCCTCCAGTCAATGATATACTCCTCCAGTCACTGATATATTCCTCCAGTCACTGATATATTCCTCCTCCAGTCACTGATATATTCCTCCTCCAGTCACTGATATATTCCTCCTCCAGTCACTGATATATTCCTCCTCCAGTCACTGATATATTCCTCCAGTCACTGATATATTCCTCCAGTCACTGATATATTCCTCCTCCAGTCACTGATATATTCCTCCTCCAGTCACTGATATATTCCTCCAGTCACTGATATATTCCTCCTCCAGTCACTGATATATTCCTCCTCCAGTCACTGATATACTCCTCCAGTCACTGATATATTCCTCCAGTCACTGATATATTCCTCCTCCAGTCACTGATATATTCCTCCAGTCACTGATATATTCCTCCAGTCACTGATATATTCCTCCTGTCACTGATATATTCCTCCAGTCACTGATATATTCCTCCAGTCAATGATATACTCCTCCAGTCACTGATATATTCCTCCAGTCACTGATATATTCCTCCTCCAGTCACTGATATATTCCTCCTCCAGTCACTGATATATTCCTCCTCCAGTCACTGATATATTCCTCCTCCAGTCACTGATATATTCCTCCTCCAGTCACTGATATATTCCTCCTCCAGTCACTGATATATTCCTCCTCCAGTCACTGATATACTCCTCCAGTCACTGATATATTCCTCCTCCAGTCACTGATATACTCCTCCAGTCACTGATATATTCCTCCAGTCACTGATCTATTCCTCCAGTCACTGATATATTCCTCCAGTCACTGATATATTCCTCCTCCAGTCACTGATATATTCCTCCAGTCACTGATATATTCCTCCTCCAGTCACTGATATATTCCTCCTCCAGTCACTGATATATTCCTCCAGTCACTGATATATTCCTCCTCCAGTCACTGATATATTCCTCCAGTCACTGATATATTCCTCCTCCAGTCACTGATATATTCCTCCAGTCACTGATATATTCCTCCTCCAGTTACTGATATATTCCTCCTCCAGTCACTGATATATTCCTCCAGTCACTGATATACTCCTCCAGTCACTGATATATTCCTCCTCCAGTCACTGATATATTCCTCCTCCAGTCACTGATATATTCCTCCAGTCACTGATATATTCCTCCAGTCACTGATATATTCCTCCTCCAGTCACTGATATATTCCTCCTCCAGTCACTGATATATTCCTCCAGTCACTGATATATTCCTCCTCCAGTCACTGATATATTCCTCCTCCAGTCACTGATATACTCCTCCAGTCACTGATATATTCCTCCAGTCACTGATATATTCCTCCTCCAGTCACTGATATATTCCTCCAGTCACTGATATATTCCTCCAGTCACTGATATATTCCTCCTGTCACTGATATATTCCTCCAGTCACTGATATATTCCTCCAGTCAATGATATACTCCTCCAGTCACTGATATATTCCTCCAGTCACTGATATATTCCTCCTCCAGTCACTGATATATTCCTCCTCCAGTCACTGATATATTCCTCCTCCAGTCACTGATATATTCCTCCTCCAGTCACTGATATATTCCTCCTCCAGTCACTGATATATTCCTCCTCCAGTCACTGATATATTCCTCCTCCAGTCACTGATATATTCCTCCTCCAGTCACTGATATATTCCTCCTCCAGTCACTGATATATTCCTCCTCCAGTCACTGATATACTCCTCCAGTCACTGATATATTCCTCCAGTCACTGATCTATTCCTCCAGTCACTGATATATTCCTCCAGTCACTGATATATTCCTCCTCCAGTCACTGATATATTCCTCCTCCAGTCACTGATATATTCCTCCAGTCACTGATATATTCCTCCTCCAGTCACTGATATATTCCTCCAGTCACTGATATATTCCTCCTCCAGTCACTGATATATTCCTCCAGTCACTGATATATTCCTCCTCCAGTTACTGATATATTCCTCCTCCAGTCACTGATATATTCCTCCAGTCACTGATATATTCCTCCAGTCACTGATATATTCCTCCAGTCACTGATATATTCCTCCAGTCACTGATATATTCCTCCAGTCAATGATATACTCCTCCAGTCACTGATATATTCCTCCAGTCACTGATATATTCCTCCTCCAGTCACTGATATATTCCTCCTCCAGTCACTGATATATTCCTCCTCCAGTCACTGATATATTCCTCCAGTCACTGATATATTCCTCCAGTCACTGATATATTCCTCCTCCAGTCACTGATATATTCCTCCTCCAGTCACTGATATATTCCTCCTCCAGTCACTGATATACTCCTCCAGTCACTGATATATTCCTCCAGTCACTGATATATTCCTCCTCCAGTCACTGATATATTCCTCCTCCAGTCACTGATATATTCCTCCAGTCACTGATATATTCCTCCTCCAGTCACTGATATATTCCTCCTCCAGTCACTGATATATTCCTCCTCCAGTCACTGATATATTCCTCCTCCAGTCACTGATATATTCCTCCTCCAGTCACTGATATATTCCTCCTCCAGTCACTGATATATTCCTCCTCCAGTCACTGATATACTCCTCCAGTCACTGATATACTCCTCCAGTCACTGATATACTCCTCCAGTCACTGATATATTCCTCCAGTCACTGATATATTCCTCCTCCAGTCACTGATATATTCCTCCAGTCACTGATATACTCCTCCAGTCACTGATATATTCCTCCTCCAGTCACTGATATATTCCTCCTCCAGTCACTGATATACTCCTCCAGTCACTGATATACTCCTCCAGTCACTGATATACTCCTCCAGTCACTGATATATTCCTCCAGTCACTGATATACTCCTCCAGTCACTGATATATTCCTCCTCCAGTCACTGATATATTCCTCCTCCAGTCACTGATATACTCCTCCAGTCACTGATATACTCCTCCAGTCACTGATATATTCCTCCAGTCACTGATATATTCCTCCTCCAGTCACTGATATATTCCTCCTCCAGTCACTGATATATTCCTCCAGTCACTGATATATTCCTCCAGTCACTGATATATTCCTCCAGTCACTGATATATTCCTCCAGTCACTGATATATTCCTCCAGTCACTGATATATTCCTCCAGTCAATGATATATTCCTCCTCCAGTCACTGATATATTCCTCCTCCAGTCACTGATATATTCCTCCTCCAGTCACTGATATATTCCTCCAGTCACTGATATATTCCTCCTCCAGTCACTGATATATTCCTCCTCCAGTCACTGATATATTCCTCCAGTCACTGATATACTCCTCCAGTCACTGATATATTCCTCCTCCAGTCACTGATATATTCCTCCTCCAGTCACTGATATATTCCTCCAGTCACTGATATATTCCTCCAGTCACTGATATACTCCTCCTCCAGTCACTGATATATTCCTCCTCCAGTCACTGATATATTCCTCCTCCAGTCACTGATATATTCCTCCTCCAGTCACTGATATATTCCTCCTCCAGTCACTGATATATTCCTCCAGTCACTGATATATTCCTCCAGTCACTGATATATTCCTCCTCCAGTCACTGATATATTCCTCCTCCAGTCACTGATATATTCCTCCTCCAGTCACTGATATATTCCTCCTCCAGTCACTGATATATTCCTCCTCCAGTCACTGATATATTCCTCCTCCAGTCACTGATATATTCCTCCTCTAGTCACTGATATATTCCTCCTCCAGTCACTGATATATTCCTCCTCCAGTCACTGATATATTCCTCCTCCAGTCACTGATATATTCCTCCAGTCACTGATATATTCCTCCAGTCACTGATATATTCCTCCTCCAGTCACTGATATATTCCTCCTCCAGTCACTGATATATTCCTCCTCCAGTCACTGGTATATTCCTCCTCCAGTCACTGATATACTCCTCCAGTCACTGATATATTCGTCCTCCAGTCACTGATATATTCCTCCTCCAGTCACTGATATATTCCTCCAGTCACTGATATACTCCTCCAGTCACTGATATATTCCTCCAGTCACTGATATATTCCTCCTCCAGTCACTGATATATTCCTCCTCCAGTCACTGATATATTCCTCCAGTCACTGATATATTCCTCCAGTCACTGATATATTCCTCCTCCAGTCACTGATATATTCCTCCTCTAGTCACTGATATATTCCTCCTCCAGTCACTGATATATTCCTCCTCCAGTCACTGATATATTCCTCCTCCTGTCACTGATATATTCCTCCTCCAGTCACTGATATATTCCTCCAGTCACTGATATATTCCTCCTCCAGTCACTGATATATTCCTCCTCCAGTCACTGATATATTCCTCCTCCAGTCACTGGTATATTCCTCCTCCAGTCACTGATATACTCCTCCAGTCACTGATATATTCGTCCTCCAGTCACTGATATATTCCTCCTCCAGTCACTGATATATTCCTCCTCCAGTCACTGATATATTCCTCCAGTCACTGATATACTCCTCCAGTCACTGATATATTCCTCCAGTCACTGATATATTCCTCCAGTCACTGATATATTCCTCCTCCAGTCACTGATATATTCCTCCTCCAGTCACTGATATATTCCTCCTCCAGTCACTGATATATTCCTCCTCCAGTCACTGATATATTCCTCCAGTCACTGATATATTCCTCCTCCAGTCACTGATATATTCCTCCTCCAGTCACTGATATACTCCTCCAGTCACTGATATATTCCTCCAGTCACTGATATATTCCTCCTCCAGTCACTGATATATTCCTACTCCAGTCACTGATATATTCCTCCTCCAGTCACTGATATATTCCTCCAGTCACTGATATATTCCTCCAGTCACTGGATATATTCCTCCTGTCACTGATATATTCCTCCTCCAGTCACTGATATATTCCTCCTCCAGTCACTGATATATTCCTCCTCCAGTCACTGATATATTCCTCCTCCAGTCACTGATATATTCCTCCTCCAGTCACTGATATATTCCTCCAGTCACTGATATATTCCTCCTCCAGTCACTGATATATTCCTCCTCCAGTCACTGATATATTCCTCCTCCAGTCACTGATATACTCCTCCAGTCACTGATATATTCCTCCAGTCACTGATATATTCCTCCTCCAGTCACTGATATATTCCTCCTCCAGTCACTGATATATTCCTCCTCCAGTCACTGATATATTCCTCCAGTCACTGATATATTCCTCCTGTCACTGATATATTCCTCCAGTCACTGATATATTCCTCCAGTCAATGATATACTCCTCCAGTCACTGATATATTCCTCCAGTCACTGATATATTCCTCCTCCAGTCACTGATATATTCCTCCTCCAGTCACTGATATATTCCTCCTCCAGTCACTGATATATTCCTCCTCCAGTCACTGATATATTCCTCCTCCAGTCACTGATATATTCCTCCAGTCTCTGATATATTCCTCCAGTCACTGATATATTCCTCCAGTCACTGATATATTCCTCCTCCAGTCACTGATATATTCCTCCTCCAGTCACTGATATATTCCTCCAGTCACTGATATATTCCTCCTCCAGTCACTGATATATTCCTCCTCCAGTCACTGATATACTCCTCCAGTCACTGATATATTCCTCCAGTCACTGATATATTCCTCCTCCAGTCACTGATATATTCCTCCAGTCACTGATATATTCCTCCAGTCACTGATATATTCCTCCTGTCACTGATATATTCCTCCAGTCACTGATATATTCCTCCAGTCAATGATATACTCCTCCAGTCACTGATATATTCCTCCAGTCACTGATATATTCCTCCTCCAGTCACTGATATATTCCTCCTCCAGTCACTGATATATTCCTCCTCCAGTCACTGATATATTCCTCCTCCAGTCACTGATATATTCCTCCTCCAGTCACTGATATATTCCTCCTCCAGTCACTGATATATTCCTCCTCCAGTCACTGATATATTCCTCCTCCAGTCACTGATATACTCCTCCAGTCACTGATATATTCCTCCTCCAGTCACTGATATACTCCTCCAGTCACTGATATATTCCTCCAGTCACTGATCTATTCCTCCAGTCACTGATATATTCCTCCAGTCACTGATATATTCCTCCTCCAGTCACTGATATATTCCTCCAGTCACTGATATATTCCTCCTCCAGTCACTGATATATTCCTCCTCCAGTCACTGATATATTCCTCCAGTCACTGATATATTCCTCCTCCAGTCACTGATATATTCCTCCAGTCACTGATATATTCCTCCTCCAGTCACTGATATATTCCTCTAGTCACTGATATATTCCTCCTCCAGTTACTGATATATTCCTCCTCCAGTCACTGATATATTCCTCCAGTCACTGATATACTCCTCCAGTCACTGATATATTCCTCCTCCAGTCACTGATATATTCCTCCTCCAGTCACTGATATATTCCTCCAGTCACTGATATATTCCTCCAGTCACTGATATATTCCTCCTCCAGTCACTGATATATTCCTCCTCCAGTCACTGATATATTCCTCCAGTCACTGATATATTCCTCCTCCAGTCACTGATATATTCCTCCTCCAGTCACTGATATACTCCTCCAGTCACTGATATATTCCTCCAGTCACTGATATATTCCTCCTCCAGTCACTGATATATTCCTCCAGTCACTGATATATTCCTCCAGTCACTGATATATTCCTCCTGTCACTGATATATTCCTCCAGTCACTGATATATTCCTCCAGTCAATGATATACTCCTCCAGTCACTGATATATTCCTCCAGTCACTGATATATTCCTCCTCCAGTCACTGATATATTCCTCCTCCAGTCACTGATATATTCCTCCTCCAGTCACTGATATATTCCTCCTCCAGTCACTGATATATTCCTCCTCCAGTCACTGATATATTCCTCCTCCAGTCACTGATATATTCCTCCTCCAGTCACTGATATATTCCTCCTCCAGTCACTGATATACTCCTCCAGTCACTGATATATTCCTCCAGTCACTGATCTATTCCTCCAGTCACTGATATATTCCTCCAGTCACTGATATATTCCTCCTCCAGTCACTGATATATTCCTCCAGTCACTGATATATTCCTCCTCCAGTCACTGATATATTCCTCCAGTCACTGATATATTCCTCCTCCAGTCACTGATATATTCCTCCAGTCACTGATATATTCCTCCTCCAGTTACTGATATATTCCTCCTCCAGTCACTGATATATTCCTCCAGTCACTGATATATTCCTCCAGTCACTGATATATTCCTCCAGTCACTGATATATTCCTCCAGTCACTGATATATTCCTCCAGTCAATGATATATTCCTCCTCCAGTCACTGATATATTCCTCCAGTCACTGATATATTCCTCCAGTCACTGATATATTCCTCCAGTCACTGATATATTCCTCCAGTCACTGATATATTCCTCCAGTCACTGATATATTCCTCCAGTCACTGATATATTCCTCCAGTCACTGATATATTCCTCCTCCAGTCACTGATATATTCCTCCAGTCACTGATATATTCCTCCAGTCACTGATATATTCCTCCTCCAGTCACTGATATATTCCTCCAGTCACTGATATATTCCTCCTCCAGTCACTGATATATTCCTCCTCCAGTCACTGATATATTCCTCCTCCAGTCACTGATATATTCCTCCAGTCACTGATATACTCCTCCAGTCACTGATCTATTCCTCCAGTCACTGATATATTCCTCCAGTCACTGATATATTCCTCCTCCAGTGACTGATATATTCCTCCAGTCACTGATATATTCCTCCAGTCACTGATATATTCCTCCAGTCACTGATATACTCCTCCAGTCACTGATATATTCCTCCTCCAGTCACTGATATATTCCTCCAGTCACTGATATATTCCTCCAGTCACTGATATACTCCTCCAGTCACTGATATATTCCTCCTCCAGTCACTGATATATTCCTCCTCCAGTCACTGATATATTCCTCCAGTCACTGATATACTCCTCCAGTCACTGATATACTCCTCCAGTCACTGATATATTCCTCTTGGCCCTTGTTTATTATTTTCTTGATTTCGGCTTTTGTGAGTGACATTTTCATCAGGGTGAGATGTTCTGGGGGGCCTGGTTTACCTGGGACCTCTTGGTGTAGCAGGGCTTTAAAGTGATAGGAACTTTGCCTGCTGCTATGTAGGTGGGCCCAGAATGATAGTGCCCTCTTCTGGATTCTGAGGTGTAGTGGGAATCTGCCCAGTTCTGCCCGACAGGCACTATTTGAGGTGCTCCGATGGACTTGGAGAAGGTGTTTGCAGAATTCCAGGTGGAATATTTTTGTTGGTCTATCTATCTATCTATCTATCTATCTATCTATCTATCTATCTATCTATCTATCTATCTATCTATCTATCTATCTATCTATCTATCTATCTATCTATCTATCTATCTATCTATCTATCTGTCTGTCTATCTGTCTGTCTGTCTGTCTGTCTGTCTGTCTGTCTGTCTGTCTGTCTGTCTGTCTGTCTGTAATTTTTCATGACTGTCTGATAATCCAGAATATGTGATCATCATGAAAGATCAGTTAATGGATGTGCGTTATGTCAGATTTGCAGGTCAGTTGTACTCTGTCACCTGACCACTAGGTGGCGATCTGACCTTCTTACAGTTTTGCTGTCAGGGGGGATTCCATCCATTATGGGCAGCGACTTTCCTGTCAATCTTCCGTCTCGCCGTTTTCTTTGCGCCTGGTCAGATTATTATTCTTAGCGTTGAGATGACCCTGGTTCTACGTGCAGGTCCCGGGTTGTGTAGGGGTCCAGACTTTGTTACTTGTTTTGTACATTTTGGGTCTTACATGAACCTTTGTGTTTTCCTTGTGATCTCAGGGCTGCAGAGATTCTGTGAAGACATCGAGATGATGATCGGATTTCAGCCGAATCGCTTCTGGAAGGTTTGCTGGGCCTTTGTCACGCCGACTATTTTAACTGTAAGGAAATTTGTCAGAACTTTATACTTTGTTCTATAATTTAGTCAATGAGCGCTGATCATGAGAACTGGGGCTCCGGGGAAGGAGGTGAGGGGGGGGGGGGGGGGGATTGAATGTTTCTATATGGTTCATCAAGTCTATAGGTCTCTTTGTAGATATATTCCATATATCCCGTCAATAGAGCTGCATGTAACCGTAAGCCGCCTATAGGCTTTGCCAGATTATGCTACATCTCATGGTCTGTCTTTGATATGGACCACACGAAATATAGGACGAGGTTATTCTTCCTAATACGGAGCTCGTTTCCTCGAAACTTCAAGCGAGCGGGCAGTGTCAGCATGTTATCCTATGTAAACTTGTATCAGGCCTCCCACCAGCATCTCCACCCTCCCAGCATCCATACATTACCAACTCATCAACCATACTGTACACACACTACACCCACAAATAACTCATACATCACACATACTGTACACACGCTACACCCACAAATAACTCCTATACATCACACATACAGCAACAACAAATAACTCACACATACGACACACAGAAAGCACCCACAAATAACTCCTATACATCACACATACAATACCCACAAAGACCTTATGCATCACACATACAGTACACATACAGCACCCAGAAATAACTCACACATCACACATACGACACATATAAAGCATCCGCAAATAACTCACACATCACACGTACAGTACACATACAGCACCCATAAAGAACTTATACAACACACATACAGTACACAACACCTCACCCACAAAGAACTCATACATGAAAACATACAGCACCCACAAAGAATTCATATAACACCCATACAGTAAACATACAGCACCCACTAAAAATTAATACTGGGCGAATATATATCCCTTATACAGCACACATATAATACACATACAGGACACATATTGCACATACAGGACACATATTATACACATACAGGACACATATAATACACATACAGGACACATATAATACACATACAGGACACATATAATACACATACAGGACACATATTATACACATACAGGACACATATAATACACATACAGGACACATATAATACACATACAGGACACATATTATACACATACAGGACACATATAATACACATACAGGACACATATTATACACATACAGGACACATATTATACACATACAGGACACATATAATACACATACAGGACACATATTATACACATACAGGACACATATAATACACATACAGGACACATATTATACACATACAGGACACATATTATACACATACAGGACACATAGTACACATACAGGACACACATAGTACACATACAGGACACATATAATACACATACAGTACACATATAATACACATACAGGACACATATAATACACATACAGGACACATATAATACACATACAGGACACATATAATACACATACAGGACACATATAATACACATATTATACACATACAGGACACATATAATACACATACAGGACACATATAATACACATACAGGACACATATAATACACATACAGCACACATATTATACACATACAGGACACATATAATACACATACAGGACACACATTATACACATACAGGACACATATTATACACATACAGGACACATATTATACACATACAGGACACATATTATACACATACAGGACACACATAATACACATACAGGACACATAATACACATACAGGACACATATAGTACACATACATGACACATATTATACATATACAGGACACACATTATACACATACAGCACACATATTATATACATGCAGGACACATATAATGCACATACAGGACACATATAATACACATACAGTACACATATAATACACATACAGGACACATATTATACACATACAGGACACATATTATACACATACAGGACACACATAATACACATACAGGACACATAATACACATACAGGACACATATAGTACACATACATGACACATATTATACATATACAGGACACACATTATACACATACAGCACACATATTATATACATGCAGGACACATATAATGCACATACAGGACACATATAATACACATACAGTACACATATAATACACATACAGGACACATATAATACACATACAGTACACATATAATGCGCATACAGGACACATACAGCACACATATAGTACACATGCAGGACACATATAATGCACATACAGGACACATATAATACACATACAGTACACATATAATACACATACAGGACACATATAATTCACATACAGGACACATATAGTACACATACATGACACATATTATACATATACAGGACACACATTATACACATACAGCACACATATTATATACATGCAGGACACATATAATGCACATACAGGACACATATAATACACATACAGTACACATATAATACACATACAGGACACATATAATACACATACAGGACACATATAATACACATACAGGACACACATAATACACATACAGGACACATATAATACACATACAGGACACATACAGGACACATATAATGTACATACAGGACACATATTATACACATACAGGACACATACAGCACACTTAGTACACATACAGGACACATATAATGTACATACAGGACACATATAATACACATACAGGACACATATAATGTACATACAGGACACATATAATACACATACAGGACACATATAATACACATACAGGACACACATAATACACATACAGGACACATATTATACACATACAGGACACATATAATACACATACAGGACACATATTATACACATACAGGACACATATAATCTACATACAGGACACACATAATACACATACAGGACACATATAATACACATACAGGACACATATAATACACATACAGGACACATATAATACACATACAGGACACATATAATACACATACAGGACACATATAATACACATACAGGACACATATAATACACATACAGGACACATATAATGTACATACAGGACACATATAATGTACATACAGGACACATATAATGTACATACAGGACACATATAATACACATACAGGACACATATAATACACATACAGGACACATATAATACACATACAGGACACACATAATACACATACAGGACACATATAATACACATACAGGACACATATAATGTACATACAGGACACATATTATACACATACAGGACACATATAATACACATACAGGACACATATTATACACATACAGGACACATATACACATACAGGACACATACAGCACACATACAGGACACATAATACACATACAGGACACATAGTACACATACAGGACACATATAATACACATACAGGACACATATTATACACATACAGGACACACATAATACACATACAGGACACAAATAATACACATACAGGACACATATAATACACATACAGGACACATATAATACACATACAGGACACATATTATACACATACAGGACACATATAATACACATACAGGACACATAATACACATACAGGACACATATAATGCACATACAGGACACATATAATGTACATACAGGACACATATAATACACATACAGGACACATATAATACACATACAGGACACATATAATGTACATACAGGACACATATAATACACATACAGGACACATATAATACACATACAGGACACATATAATACACATACAGGACACATATAATACACATACAGGACACATATAATACACATACAGGACACATATAATACACATACAGGACACATATTATACACATACAGTACACATATAATACACATACAGGACACATATTATACACATACTACATACAGGACACATATAATACACATACAGGACACACAATACACATACAGGACACATATTATACACATACAGGACACATATAATACACATACAGGACACATATTATACATATACAGGACACACATTATACACATACAGGACACATATTATACACATACAGGACACATACAGGACACATATAATCTACATACAGGACACACATAATACACATACAGGACACATATAATACACATACAGGACACATATAATACACATACAGGACACATATAATACACATACAGGACATATATAATACACATACAGGACACATATAATACACATACAGGACACACATAATACACATACAGGACACATATAATACACATACAGGACACATATTATACACATACAGGACACATATAATACACATACAGGACACATATTATACACATACAGGACACATATACACATACAGGACACATACAGCACACATACAGGACACATAATACACATACAGGACACATAGTACACATACAGGACACATATAATACACATACAGGACACATATAATGTACATACAGGACACATATAATGTACATACAGGACACATATAATACACATACAGGACACATATAATACACATACAGGACACATACAGCACACATATAATACACATACAGGACACATATAATACACATACAGGACACATATAATACACATACAGGACACACATAGTACACATACAGGACACATATAATGCACATACAGGACACATATAATACACATACAGGACACATATAATACACATACAGGACACATATAATACACATACAGGACACACATAGTACACATACAGGACACATATAATGCACATACAGGACACATAATACACATACAGGACACATATAATACACATACAGGACACATATAATACACATACAGGACACATATAATACACATACAGGACACATATTATACACATACAGTACACCTATAATACACATACAGGACACATATTATACACATACTACATACAGGACACATATAATACACATACAGGACACACAATACACATACAGGACACATATTATACACATACAGGACACATATAATACACATACAGGACACATATTATACACATACAGGACACATATAATCTACATACAGGACACACATAATACACATACAGGACACATATAATACACATACAGGACACATATAATACACATACAGGACACATATAATACACATACAGGACACATATAATACACATACAGGACACATATAATACACATACAGGACACATATAATGTACATACAGGACACATATAATGTACATACAGGACACATATAATACACATACAGGACACATATAATACACATACAGGACACATATAATACACATACAGGACACATATAATACACATACAGGACACACATAATACACATACAGGACACATATAATACACATACAGGACACATATAATGTACATACAGGACACATATTATACACATACAGGACACATATAATACACATACAGGACACATATTATACACATACAGGACACATATACACATACAGGACACATACAGCACACATACAGGACACATAATACACATACAGGACACATAGTACACATACAGGACACATATAATACACATACAGGACACATATTATACACATACAGGACACACATAATACACATACAGGACACAAATAATACACATACAGGACACATATAATACACATACAGGACACATATAATACACATACAGGACACATAATACACATACAGGACACATATAATGCACATACAGGACACATATAATGTACATACAGGACACATATAATGTACATACAGGACACATATAATACACATACAGGACACATATTATACACATACAGGACACATATAATACACATACAGGACACATATAATACACATACAGGACACATATAATACACATACAGGACACATATAATACACATACAGGACACATATAATACACATACAGGACACATATAATACACATACAGGACACAAATAATACACATACAGGACACATATAATACACATACAGGACATATATTATACACATACAGGACATATATAATACACATACAGGACACATAATACACATACAGGACACAAATAATACACATACAGGACACATATTATACACATACAGTACACATATAATACACATACAGGACACATACAGCACACATACAGGGCACATATAATACACATACAGGGCACAAATAATACACATACAGGGCACAAATAATACACATACAGGACACATATAATACACATACAGGACATATATTATACACATACAGGACATATATAATACACATACAGGACACATATAATACACATACAGGACACATATTATACACATACAGGACACATATAATACACATACAGGACACATATTATACACATACAGGGCACAAATAATACACATACAGGACACATATAATACACATACAGGACACATATAATACACATACAGGACATATATAATACACATACAGTACACATATAATACACATACAGGACACATATAATACACATACAGGACACATATAATACACATACAGGGCACAAATAATACACATACAGGGCACAAATAATACACATACAGGACACATATAATACACATACAGGACACATATTATACACATACAGGACACATATTATACACATACAGGACACATATTATACACATACAGGACACATAGTACACATACAGGACACATATAATACACATACAGGACACATATAATACACATACAGGACACATATAATACACATACAGGACACATATAATACACATACAGGACACATATTATACACATACAGGACACATATAATACACATACAGGACACATATAATACACATATCAGGACACATATAATACACATACAGGACACATATAATACACATACAGGACACATATAATACACATACAGGACACATAATACACATACAGGACACATATAATACACATACAGGACACATATAATACACATACAGGACACATATAATACACATACAGGACACATATAATACACATACAGGACACATATAATACACATACAGGACACATATAATACACATACAGGACACAAATAATACACATACAGGACACATATTATACACATACAGTACACATATATTGCACATACAGGACACATACAGCACACATACAGGGCACATATAATACACATACAGGGCACAAATAATACACATACAGGGCACAAATAATACACATACAGGACACATATAATACACATACAGGACATATAGTATACACATACAGGACATATATAATACACATACAGGACACATATTATACACATACAGGACACATATTATACACATACAGGACACATATTATACACATACAGGACACATATAATACACATACAGGACACATATAATACACATACAGGACACATAATACACATACAGGACACACATAATACACATACAGGACACATATTATACACATACAGGACACACATAATACACATACAGGACACACATAATACACATACAGGACACATATTATACACATACAGGACACATATTATACACATACAGGACACATATTATACACATACAGGACACATATAATACACATACAGGACACATATAATACACATACAGGACACATAATACACATACAGGACACATATAATACACATACAGGACACATATAATACACATACAGGACACATATTATACATATACAGGACACACATTATACACATACAGGACACATATAATACACATACAGGACACATATTATACACATACAGGACACATATTATACATATACAGGACACATATAATACACATACAGGACACATATAATACACATACAGGACACATAATACACATACAGGACACATATAATACACATACAGGACACATATTATACATATACAGCACACATATTATACACATACAGGACACATATAATACACATACAGGACACATATTGTACACATACAGGACACATATAGTACACATACAGGACACAAATAATACACATACAGGACACATATAATACACATACAGGACATATATTATACACATACAGGACATATATAATACACATACAGGACACATAATACACATACAGGACACATATAATACACATACAGGACACATATAGTACACATACAGGACACCTATAATACACATACAGGACACATATAATACACATACAGGACACATATAATACACATACAGGACACATATAATACACATACAGGACACATATAATACACATACAGGACACATATAATACACATACAGGACACATAATACACATACAGGACACATATAGTACACATACATGACACATATAATACACATACAGGACACCTATAATACACATACAGGACACATATAGTACACATACAGGACACATATAGTACACATACAGGACACCTATAATACACATACAGGACACATATAATACACATACAGGACACATATAATACACATACAGGACACATATAATACACATACAGGACACATATAATACACATACAGGACACATATAATACACATACAGGACACACATAATACACATACAGGACACACATAGTACACACACATTACATAAAATCAGAGAGTTACATCTGGAGGAAAGTAATGAAGAAAATATTGATTGACAATTTCTGCAGGACACCGTAGTATACAGCGTACAATGAGAACGATCTGCAGCAGAATAGAAGTGGATACAACATTAATATGTTGTTTTCTCTCCAACCGAGATCGATAAAAATAAAATGTCCCAATTCTAAATACCAGAGACAAAAGCAGCGGCACCGAGCCAGTTACTGCCCAATATATGGATTTTCATCTCTAACATGGGCACAAAAACACAAAGCCCAGCAAGATGGAGGAAAAAAAGCTGAACTTTTATATTTTCCTGTATTTTCTGATCTTTAATAATATAATAAATAATTTTATTGCATTGTGCGGCTACAGGTATATGGCGACTTACGCTGGGCAAAGTTGATGGGACATTATTCCGTATGGATTATTCTGTGCTGCGGTTTTTGAAATGCAACATATAGGGAAAAAGTGTCATTACTGCTCTGACCACTAGATGGCAGGAAAACCCTGTCACTTCTTACCCATATATGAATGTGTCTTCCCAGCCTGGGCAGACGATCCCTCCAGGCTTCATCATCATGGTCCAAACTGAAGGGACCATTAAGAATATCTTAGTGCACCCCCCACCACTAATTTAATTTTCTATTTAGACAAATGCCGGTTATACTAGGAGTTCATATCAGGAGTACAAATAAGCCTAGTGCACATGAAGCTGTTGGGTCCTGGTGTAAAACGCTACATACAGGCCTCCACCTCACCATTTATGTGTTATAGAACACACTGTATAGGGGACACACACACACACACACACACACACACACACACACACACACACACACACACACACACACACACACACACACACACACACACACACACACACACACACACACACACACACACACACACACACACACACTCTTTCTATATCACTGAAACCCTTAAAGCTGCACCCCTTTTCTGCAGTTATTTGTGGGTGCAGTTTCCACTTTCAGCCACTTGGTGTCAGCAGAGAGCCAGCAGAACTATAGATTGAATTTCTCCATGTATTGGTCACCCATGCAGCTGTGTAATGTATACAATATCCATGGTGACACAGACATTCTGCGCATCAGCGTTTATTTGATCCTATTTGCTATTTATGTTCCTCATTTGCTTTATTAATTATGAATTTCTACTCCAATCCTGAGCACAGACATTGAAGATAGAAGGGAAGGTGAAGGGTTAAGCATTTAATGTGGTGTGTACAGTGCTGAGAGGACTGGCCATATCTATAGAACACACGAGGGACCATAATATCATTATAATAACTCTATAAATTGCACATTCAGGTTTAATAGCGGACAATTAGAGAGTTCTGAATTGAAACACACACTTATTATATACGGTACAAGAAATAGATGTCATCTTATTTCAAGGAAGATCTATATGAATTTCCTCTTGAGCGTTTTAAAAACGTGATTTATTTTTAAAAATATCTTATTTCTGTGCCTTGTGCCAGAGACTGGAGTTACAAGTCTGCTGTGTGAAGAGCTTCTATGCCTGTGTCCCTATGACAACACTTCCTGTCCCATATGTTATGAGATATAAAATATATATATATATATATATATGTGTCATCATAGGGAGACTGACCACATGGCTCATCACAGTTTTCATGTTTTTGGTAAAGGTAAAAAAATAAAAGAAGAGATCTGATTGGTTGCTATGAGTACCTATGATAACCCATCTCAATGCAGCTTTTTAAATCTTTTAATTTTTCTAATACTGATAAAAAAAAGACAAAATATCTAATTGGTTGCTATAAGTATCTCTATGAGCTTCCACAGTACAGGGTCAGGAAGTGTTGTCATGGGGATACAGCAGCAGGGGGCTTGTAAAGTAATTCTCCAATAATGTGATACAGGAATCCAATATTTAATTTGATTTCACATTTTTAAAATGGCTTCAATATACATCTTAGTTTTCCTGTAAGTAAGTTAAGGGGGCGCTAATATTAATTAAAATTCTGTTAAATTCCCCCCTGTACCCGTTATGTGAATGAAAACCAGAAGAAACTGAGACAAACATTGTTATATTAATGGATGTGGCTATGGGGAGTTCTGCACAAACAGTATATAGAAAGCACATATACAATACATTCTAGTAATACCGACAAGAGCTGAAATCACAAGACATCCAAATCCAGAAGATATCCCTGCACCGAAACTGCTAGAAAGAAGGGGGGACAGTGGAGGGTTAACCGAGAACTCTGCACTATTATCACCCTCATCATCCTCATCATACAATATATTTATTTACATTAGTGTGAGGAGGGGGAAGGAGACAGACTGAGATTAATTTAAAAGTAGGAGTAGGGTCTCTCAGAAGCACAGAGTGTTTCAGGAGAGGAGTGTGCTGATTTTGAGAGAGGTTACAGACTGAGAGTAATATAGTAGAAGGAACAAGGTCCCCCAGAAGCACAGAGTACTTCAGGAGAGGACTGTGCGGATCCTGTGGAAGGTCACAGACTGAGATTAATATAGTAGAAGGAACAAGGTCCTCCAGGAGCACAGAGTATTTAAGGAGAAGCATATGTTCATCTTTTGGGTGCAGTTAACAGGTCAACCATTACCTGATAATGGCTGCACTACATGGACTGTGTCATGATGTGAGGAGGTGGCAGAGTATTAGTAAAAGGGGCTGTGACAACCAGCAGCACAGAGTATTTCAGGAGATGCATATCTTGATCTTGCAGGAGTCAATTAAAAAATAAAATGGACAGGATCCCTGTATGTAAACACTAGTGGGCAAAGCAGAGGGTACTCCCAAGCAAGACAAGTACCAATACAGACTCAATGACACAGCAAATAGAACAGCGCCCCTAGTGGCCTTGATATTACATTATAGGGGTGGTCTGTGCAGCATAAACTCTTGGATATATTGAGACATGACAAAAGACACCAGAATAAAAGGTGCAACCGATAAGATTCTGCATTTATTATTTGACTTCTGGCCGCCGTTACAATCCCCGTCCCATTCGATTGCGTCTGATATAAAACCTTTGTTTCTCTTCCAGTTCATACTTTGCTTCAGCTTCTGGCAGTGGGAACCAATGACTTATGGAACTTATAACTACCCAACGTGGTCCATGGTCCTCGGGTGGCTGATGCTGGGCTGCTCCGTCATCTGGATTCCAATCATGTTTGTCATCAAAATGCATCTGGCGCCAGGCAGCTTTATTGAGGTAGCGGCTCCGAGCATCTCAATCATTAGCGGGCACTGGTTTTGCATACTAAACACTGATTATTTCTGCCCAATGCAAGGAAAAAAATAAGATTGTGGCTTCCAATAGGCGGCGGAACAGCTGGATTATAAAAAGATTACAATGCGCTTTGTCACGGACGTGCACCGCGCCAAGCGCAGCGTCCCCGACCCCAGCCCGGCCTAATACATTGTATTACTCCCTCTTCACTTGGGAGGTCAAGGCGTCAAAATGGCAATTTAACGGAGATTAAAAATAACGACGTTAGAAGCTCAATTTATTTTAATAGCTAATAAACCAATAATTGTTCTGTTTACGACGCCGGGAGTTGTTTTCTTGTCATTGTATGTTGGAGCCCCCTCCCCCCCCCAGCTGAAACCGCATGAAACATGAAGGCCGTTTTCCTTCTCCGTTCACCTGCCGCTCGGTGGAGAACGATCATTCGCAGATCATTACAATCTTGTTTCTAGCGCAGGTTCCTGGTTTTGCTCGTGTACTTCGGGGCTTAATCACAAACACAAATTCAATCACTTTGAAGCGCCCAACGTCTGGGCAACTGGATTCAGTCATAGTAAAGCGATGGTTAATAATCAGAGACGCTTCGATGAGATGTCACTTGGGTTCTTCCGGGATTGAGATGTTCTGCTGGTCATACATGGACCATGGCTGCAGTTGGTGACATTGGTTCGTCATTGAGTCTCTGCACCACCACCATTATCTTCTCAGACAGAGGCGCATAGATGAGACTACAACCCCTATTGCTGTACCACTACAACCCATAGAGGCAGACTATACCACTGCTGTGGTGCTCAGGAGGTGGGCGAGGGGGGTGGTACAAAGCCATGACTGCCATAAGAACCAATTCCCAATTCTTGGCAGGACCATTTTGGTGTCAAGTTCTGACACAAGAGCAGCATGGGTTGTTTAATACTGGGGTGGTGGTTTGGAGCCGGCATTGGGTTAGATACCCATGTGGTGGGTAGTTGGTACTCAATTAGGGCTCTGCACCAAAAGGAGGGGCCCTACTTTATTTTGATATGAGTCCCTTCCTTTCTCGGGGTATAGTCCTACCACTACTGGATTTTTCCATCTAGTTACTAACGAGAGTCATTTATTGACTTCTGTGGGGGGCCGCAGTCCTGCCTGCACAAAAGTAGCAGTGAGCCCCGACTTTCCATGACTTATTACAGAAGCAAAATATACAACTCAATGCATCCCTATGGAACACGACTGTTAAGATGAAGATTACTCAACAAAGGTCTTCTTCCTGCCCTATCTTAAACTTGTAGGCAGTGATTATAAGAATATTGAGCAACATTCATGAGACGTTTGATACATTTGGTAACAACGTATCCACTGCAGAAGAACCCTAAGACCTAAACTACAGGGAAACCTCTTCACTTGTGACCAGGGACCCCCTCCTTGAGAAGACCACTCCCGATCTAGACCAGGTTTTTAATTCTCTTATATTCTCTGAGAGGACCACCCATCTAGAAGACCGTATTTCATGGCAACGTTGGGTGATCTTCTTGAAGAGGTTCCACTGTATGTCTAGGACGTGTAGTATGTATTAGAAGTTTCTTATTTAATTAATCAACCTATTCCTCTTTATTAACCAGACTCTTCTGTTCTTACCTTACAGAGGCTGAAGTTGGTTTGTACCCCACAGCCAGATTGGGGCCCATTCCTGTCCAAACACCGTGGAGAACGTTACAAGAACATGGTTGACCCATTGGGCACCTCCTCACTTGGCCTGAAGCTTCCGCCTAAGGATATGGAGCTGGGAACCCAATGCTAGTACAAATGGTGTCTGTACCTCTGTCGTACAGGCTCTTCACATTCCTCCTAACATCCATCTTTTTCTTCTTTCTTATCCGACAGTGCAGGTGGCCTCTTAGATTAACAGTAGGATCCCTTGTTGCATGCTGTAGCCAACACCTAAATTCACCGCCTTGCACATTCGTTGCTTCTCTTTAATGTCCACAACCTTTTGTTTAACTGCCAAAAATCAGCAGTGCCTCTGACGATGATTGTCCAGCTGCAGTAAGTAATATCATTTTATAGCGGAAAATAGAGTAGTTATCCGTCATTATATAAGAGTATTATATAGAGTGTGAGTCATTTTATTGTAAAGCAAAGAATTGTCATTATTTATTTCATTGTCAATGGGCAACATCCAAATATTCATTTTTCGAGTATCTCACAGTGGTCCTGGTCTGCGTCGAGATTCAGGTCCAAGTTCTATCTAGCATTGGTAAACCAAAGTCAACTGGACTTGTTTAGACTTCTTCAAGATGTTCCACCGCTCATCCCAGTGGCTTCATCAGGTCAACTTAGTGGTAGGAACCTTCTCCCAGCATGTATTTGTATACGTGTTTGGGTCTACAGGTGAAGTCACTCAGAAGGTTAGTGAAGATTATGCAAGGGTAAGTGGACCTGAAGAAGCCACTCGAATGAGTAATATCTCAACACTCATCCGCGTGGCTTTCTCAAGTCAACTTAGTGGAAGGAAAGTTGTCCAAACATGTATCGTTTTGTCAAAATGTCAACAGATGAAGCCCCTGAGATGAGTAGTGAAGGTTATACAAGGGTTTATAGGCCAACTCTGTTGACCTAAGGAAGCCATTTGGTTGAACAGTGAAACTTCTTCCTTGACTCTAAACCTGTCCAGTTGATTTTGAATGACTTCTATTAGATAAACCATGACCTGAAATAACGAGAACACTTCAAGTCCAAGAACTTCTCGAAATACAAAAGCGATTTTTCCTTTGTACCATGCAAAATCGCCTGTCAATAGGTCAAATTGTATGCACCAGGTCTACCATGAATTCCCCATGGTCTTCAAACCAACAGTGGGGCTACATAGACGCAGCATAGACCCAACACATGTCCATACTGTAGGCTCTCCAATAATTTTTTTCTTGGGGACTATAGTCACATGGAAAGTGTCTAATACATTTTATGTATTGTCCATGCTGGGGCTGTCTAGGCCCATTATTAAGTCCTCAATGAACCCTTAAGGGTAATTTTACTGACCAGCAGAGATAAAGGTTTTCTCTAATGATTGGGTCTTCCAACTCCAGATTTTGGATGTAGGTTGATGATTAATGAGTTTACATGGGATACTGTATTTATCAATGTCACTTTGTCAATCCCTATTAATTTTACTTTATCTAAATCTTTAGATAATTATTCCTTCCTGCTCTATATACATTCAACTATTATTTTTATTTCTTCCTGTCTTTCCTCTTTGCAGGGTCTATCCTGTTTACTATGCAAAGTATAGCAGACCTTTCACCTTTAACTAGCCATAGAATAATAGTCAGAGATGATACCACAAAGGCAGAACTATGGGTTGGTTATGAGTCTATTCTACCCCATCCCCAAGTTATAGCTGGAGGAAATCAGCTATTTAATATAAATGTATGACCAGGATCTAATTCTTATTGACTCAAATGAGTCCAATTAAAGACTTTATATTAATTAGATTAATATCTTGTATAGACAACCGCTTCTCAATGACCCTACTAGGGAATGTTGAGGCTACAGAGGGGGAACACCTTATTGGGACCCCATTGTATTAAGCAGAACTGACAACCCAATCAACTAGGGCTCAACGCTCTGGAACACTGCCAATGTTCATTGAACTTAATGGATGACCATTAAAACCAATGAACATCCAATGAAACAAATTCATGCCTATGATAACAAATGAAAACACATTGAATCCAATTGATGCCCAATGAATCCAATGGGCATCTAATTCATATGGATGCCTATTTAATGTAATTACTACACATTGAATTCAGTGGATGTCTATTCAAACCAATGGAACCAACGGACATCTAATTAAACCAATGGATGCCTATTGCATCTAATTAATACACATTGAATCCAGTGGATGTCCATTGAAATTAATGGACAACCAATGAAAGCAATGGACATCCAATGAAACCAATAAAAACCTCATTAAAAAATGAATGCTTATTGAATCTAATACAGATCTAAACCAATGGACATCCAATGAAACCAATGGACATTCAAAAAAAATTCCCACCTTTTGAATCTATTGGACACCAAGGGAAACCAATGGACCCCCAATAAAACCAATGGCCACTCATTAAAAGCAATGGATGCTCATTGAAACTAATGACTGCTTTTTGAAACCAATGGATGCCCATTGGCATCTATGAACGCCAATGGAAACCAATGGACGCTTAATGATTACCCAGCGCACTGTATAAAGGTTAATTTTACCTACGGCAGCACAGATGGTTTGCAATGGACAACCATTTCTAATTTCTCTTGATTTGCCAAGTGCTAATCCTTTGTCTTCCATGAGATGGTTCAGAATATTCTGATCTGATCGGCACATTCACTCATTCTTCCCAATGCCAACCCTTTACTCTTTTCTTGCCTTTTATTCCATACAATGATTTTCTTCCATTTCCCGACCCCCTTCCCCAGAAGCCATTATATAATTTGTGCCTAATTTTCTATAGTCGCTCCAATATGTACACCCAGTAGTAGATTCGTTCTTTGGTGGTGTTTAGTATTGACCTCCCCTCCCCCCGACCCCTTTCTGTCGTCTTTATATAATAATATATTCTAAGTGTTATTCAGTGAAGAAAACAATAGCAGCCAGCTCTGTCTATATATTATATATATAGTTATATTAATGTTTATGGACATCTATCTCCTATAACAAGCCATATGTGTGTGTGTAAATAGTGACTTTACCGATACAGACGAGTATTGGAATGAGGTCAATGGTTAACGTGGCTCTACGGACATTTACTTGATTTCTACCGGCAGATAATAGTATTTATATCAGAAATGGGATGAGTTGATGGTTTAATATCTAGGGCAATAGAAGTTGATCACATGAAATTGCCAAAAATAGCAAAAATTTAGGGAAGTGATCACCAATTTGGGAAATATCTACCAAGGTTGGATTTGTAGAAAAGTTCTTCCAAGCCATTGATGTTCCTATATGTAATGTAAATGGTATTCTGAAACCAGGAGTGATCCCCCATCTCATTGATATACTTGGATGTAAATTGACCCCTAGTCTCTTAACTTATATGTAAAGTGCCCCCCCAACTCATTGATAGAAATTGACCCAACTCTTTGATAGTGACCCCAATCTCATTGATAGATGTAAAATGACTCCATATAATTCATATATACATATATGGACCCCCATTGATATACAGATATGGTTACACGTGAATGGACTCCAAAAATTGAGATAGTCTTGAGGTCCCGCTGGTTATAATGTGACCGGAACTCATTGGTATAATTAATACAATATATCAATATAACTTGACTCCAAATCATTGGGGTCTGTTGGAACTAAATTGACCCCTTCAATTGCTTGAGTTCGTCTATGTGCGAGGGTCCAACTCCCTAAAACGATATGCATAGTGACCTCCAAGTCATTAATGGTCCCAAATCTCAATTAACCCCCAATGTATTCATATATTTAATATTAAACAGATCCCCCTACTCACTGACCTATGTCAATTGGCCCAAAAAACATGAATACATTTGCTCGTTGGTGCAACTATGAGACTTCACCCCCCAAAGGCAACGATATTCACATATCAAAATGACCCCCAACTCTATTAATGTATTTGATAACATTATTAGATTTATGGTGACATTGATCGCCCATTTATTGATCTATGCACATTGCACCCAACTCTACGTGACTGAAGTAACCCCTAAATCATTGCTACATTGTATGGTAATTGACCCCCAACTAATGACCTATTTTGCTGTTACATTGTTTCCATTACGCTGTCCCTTTTATAGTCATAATTTCGGATCTAACCAAGGGGAATACATTGCACAGGCGGACCTTGTGGCTGATATGGGGGTCCATGAATAGAGGATGGTCCTATCCCCTTTGCGACAGAAGAACTGCATTGTTAGCAAATAAGGGGGTGGGGGATTGACCCAAGGGTCATGAAAAGGGGTTGACGATGGAAATAACCGCCGGCCCTACTGATCTGGTTGGCAAACCCTGCACCGTAATAGGGACCCCTTCTTTTCTGGATTTAACTCCTGTTTTCTAAAGACGTCTTGATGTCATAAAGCAGAGAGACGGCCGCAGCCTGTACCCTTGCCCACTTCTGATGTAGATCGCATTATTTGTGCACCGTGACCAGCTCTGTTGGCGTCATTCCGTGTTATGAGTATTATGTGATTACATAGTGAACACTGCACCTTTGTGCATATTATTGGATCAGCTTCCATGGTTCTGCTCTTGCCTCTTACACGCTGGAGGTTGTAGGAACGTTCCACTTTCATCACTTGAACTGGGTGACAGGACTGTTTCTGCAAAAAAACAACTCAAGATGTCACCTGTCCATAATTAATGAGCTTCAGATACTGATGGAAAACACAACCTCCTCCCCTGTCTTCTCAGTACATGTGATCAGATGTGATGCAAGGGACTGTGAGAGAGGATGAAAGGACCCGTTCTATGGCTGGTAGCCGGCACTACTATATGTGGCTTGTACTTTATCCTGAACGGCCTCATTGTCTGCCTGTTTGTGTTAATGTACCGTAAAATTTCCAAGGGCAGCAGAGACGTAGATTGTCATAAATAGGGATGCATTGTATGTGCTATGAGTAGTGCATTATCTGTGGTTTTACATAGGACTGCAGGTAAAACGACCATGTTAACCTTAACCAAATTTCACATCGCATTGAATTGCAAAACTGATCCTGAGTTATATTCTGTATTATACTCCAGAGCTGCACTCACTATTCTGCTGGTGGAGTCACTGTGCACATACATTACATTACTTATCCTGTACTGATCCTGAGTTATATCCTGTATTATACTCCAGAGCTGCACTCACTATTCTGCTGGTGGAGTCACTGTGTACATACATTACATTACTTATCCTGTACTGATCCTGAGTTACATCCTGTATTATACTCCAGAGCTGCACTCACTATTCTGCTGGTGGAGTCCCATTACTTATCCTGTACTGATCCTGAGTTACATCCTGTATTATACTCCAGAGCTGCACTCACTATTCTGCTGGTGGAGTCACTCTGCACATACATTACATTACTTATCCTGTACTGATCCTGAGTTACATCCTGTATTATACGCCAGAGCTGCACTCACTATTCTGCTGGTGGAGTCACTGTGCACATACATTACATTACTTATCCTGTACTGATCCTGAGTTATATCCTGTATTATACTCCAGAGCTGCACTCACTATTCTGCTGGTGGAGTCACTGTGTACATACATTACATTACTTATCCTGTACTGATCCTGAATTACATCCTGTATTATACTCCAGAGCTGCACTCACTATTCTGCTGGTGGAGTCACTGTGCACATACATTACTTATCCTGTACTGATCCTGAGTTATATCCTGTATTATACTCCAGAGCTGCACTCACTATTCTGCTGGTGGAGTCACTGTGTACATACATTACATTACTTATCCCGTACAGATCCTGAATTACATCCTGTATTATACTCCAGAGCTGCACTCACTATTCTGCTGGTGGGTCACTGTGTACATACATTACATGACTTATCCTGTACTCATCCTGAGTTACATCCTGTATCCCCAGAGCTGCGCTCACTATTCTGTTAGCGGAGTCACTGTGTACATACTGTACATGACATATTATACTTCAGAGCTGTATTCACAAGTCCATAGGCTTTGGAGCTTACATTTCCCAGTATTCCCTGCTTGTTCAGTGTCTGCACAATTTAGGATCAGTAGAAGATAAGTAATGCCATGTAATCTATCATCTGGTAAACATAAGATCATATCATAGATTTTCCTGCAGTACCATGTAACTCAGAGATAATTCAGTGTGATGTCACTATTAGTTGTGCCTACTGAGAATCTCAGCTCTGCTCCACCTGCACATGTGAGGCGCAGCAGAGAATGGGACTGTGATCCAGCAGGTCACAGTAATCCAATGTAATGGGTCTTTGTCATTAAGTCTTCCCTTAGCTCAATAATAGTGTGAAATTATATTTTCAGTGGCAATATTAAGGTATAAAGTCTATATATGGAACATATATCAGAAGTGTTTAGAATACATATTATATTCAGATGGGTTATATATATATATATTTTATTTTCATACCTGTTCCTGTTGCATGAGATTCATGTCCGTGCGGTCCCGAGTATCCTCGTCTGTGTCTTTGTGAATCGTGTCTAATCTGTCATTTATGATCTATAATCTCTTCTATAATTTAGCTCTGTTAAAGTCTCGCCATCCAGATTAGCTGGCATTTCAGGGCGGGCAGACTGACTTACCTACCTGGCTAAGTTCATGCGATATTATACTTATTGGCACCAAGAAGACAATACAATAGGTTAATTTGCTTAGTAACAGTCATATGAATCAAGATTTATTAAAGTGGTTGTGTCAAGTGGGTCCAACTTCTGAACCCCCCGGTGGCAATCTGCTATATGTGCCCGGGGGAAGCTGCAGCCAGCCTGACATATAGAAGGGTAAGTGGAAGCTCCTGGGCTCCAATGCAAAATCCGTAACAGGGTCCCCCACATGTGCCATCTATAATACTGGTGTCTTCTCCCTCAGCAAATCTCCGCTCTGGCTAATAGAGGGGGGTCCTGAGCGGGGAACTGCCTCTATGATGTCCACGTACCTAAATAGGGCCAAAGTAAAAGTGTTCTCTTAGTGAGACAATCCTGTTATCAACTATTCTACCCAAAATGGACCCTAAGTGATTTTTTTTTTTTGGGGTTTCAGATTTGGATCCTGATTGGTTGTTATTTGTTACCAGCCCGGAGGGCTACCTGGCAAACACCACAACATTTCCTTGCGCAGATCTAGCGGTTTAGACATTGTCCTGTCAGTTTCTCATCCAGGCAAGGTTCCCTTCAGATTAAGATCTACACCATGCCCTATTAAAGCTGAAGTAGTCGGCGCAATTGCATCCGTTAAAGAAATCCTGAAGTTAGCTCCACCCCTGACTACAGGAGTCAGGACTGCCGGGAACTACATCATGACCCCTCTCGGCTCTGCTGAATGACTAGTTGTTTCTCAGCCCCTAACTGGCACTTTTTGGGGTGCAATAGCGTCATCTGCGCATTTATTAAAATTAGCTTTTCCCAAAGAGAGGTTTAATTGAGGCCAAAATCATGTCTATGGTGATACCGGTGATGTAGTAAATTAGAGGCAATGCAAAGTCAAATTATATGAGCTCTGCCTCCTTAGTTTTATTGATTTTTATTGGATCGCTTCTTCCATATTTGCCTTCAGTGGTCAACCTGGAACGGTCCTTTTAAAATAATTCCCCCAAAAAGTACATATAGCAAAGTCCTATGCATTTATTCATGTATGCGTTGCTCTTTTATTCTGCTGACACTGGAAAGAGGGCGTGTACATTGGCCGATCCCTCCTGTCTCCAGATCCTGCACATGCTCAGTACATTAAGCAGAGCAGAGCATGCTGGGACATGTACAGCACAGCGTTTGAGTACGGACTGGTATTTTCCTCTAATTTCAATGTCATTTTGTTTTGGCTCCCACAAAAGTGGAGTTCCCCTTTAAGCTCCTGCATTGATTATCTAATTGGCCTCCATGGAAGGAAAGACACAACGACAGGTCTAATATTATTCACCTCCATATAAAGTGTCTTCAGGGGTATTAAGATATGGAGATATCATCTTTTCACATCCACTTAGTGACTATCAGCAGGGCGCTGGTTGCAGGGACGTCCATTAGATTCAATCATTATTTTATTTTTTCACGGTTTCACCGCTTCTTATCTGCCTGAGAAGTGGAGAATAACTCCATAATTATGGCCGGATCACGGCTGTGATGGATCACCCGGCACTAGACGCGTCAATGAATAAGTGGCTTTAGCCAGAGGTAAACGCTTCTATTAGGACCAATACATTTCCCTGCACTGAGGGCCGCGGTTACATTATGTGAAAAACGCAGAAATATTATTTATATGGATCAAGCATCATCTTGTCCTGTGTTTGCCGGGTTCAGGTTCCTTCGACTCTTTGATGGATAAAGATACTTCTTATAAAGTTGATACAATGTAATAATGTAAATATTGATCATCAGATCTTCAGTGGAGGTTGTATTTGTAGTAACAAACATGTTACATTGTGTCATTCATTTAAAGGGAAAGGAACTGTAAACATGTTGATATATTGATACAATTAATGCACGGAATAGGTGGAGTAGATGTGCTAAAAGTTGTATTATATTGAAGATTATATTATATGGAAGGTTTTGGTATCACATTGAAGCCGCTTCAGGTGACGGTTTCCGCCACTGACTGTTTTATGTTGCATCTTTTGCTTCTTCCATAATGTTCTATGGAAGCTACGGTAGTTTTGGGGATATTCAGAGGCAGCTGTCACTGGGTAGATATCTGCTCCCACTATAATCAAACAATTGGTGCCGCAAATCAGCCCCAAGGAAACAAGGAACCAAATGGATTAACAATAGGACTTAAATTATAATCTTCCAGTATCTTCCAGAATTGTATATCAAAGCTTCTTTAATTGACGCTTCTGTTTCATGAGCCCCCCATTCATTCAGCAGAGGCGAGACAGGGGTCCCGTAACACCACCATGGCCCTGACTCATTTTTTAATTGAGTATAGCAGCACGGCCCGTAAAATAGAAAAATAGAACATGTTCTATTTTTTTAACGGCACGGGCACCTTCCCATGAGAAAACGGGAAGGTACCCGTGGCTACCCGGGTGCCACTGAACTTGCGCAATGGGGCTTGGAGGCAGGGCTGAGCTACTTTGGCCTCCCGATTGGCACTTTTGGGGGATATATACTGTTAAATACTAAATTTAATATATGGGGTGGATGTAGATAGCATAGGGACCCTACTATTAATTGGGTATGGGTCCTTTGCTCTTAATAGTCCATCATAGAACTCCCCTTTATGTCTCTCTAACCATCCACCAGCAATTGTGAGCCATGAAAATCATGAGTTCAGTCCCTTACATGTAATCTAATAGACATTAGGAAGCTTCTATTAGATAGCAGGGGGCCCTCTTACCTACTGGGCCCTTGTGCAGCTGCACAGGTTGCATTTATGATATGTCCGCCCCTGTACTATATATTCTAGAATCCTACAGATGCCGTAAGCTAAAGGCTCCGTGCTTCGGTGACAGGCTCCCTTTAACAAGATTACACTATAATAGAGAAAAAAGTCCTATTTTCAGATTAAACCGGCCTCTTGGTATGGTAGACGTTCAAGCTGTGGTTGTATGCCAATTAAATGTAAGGTAATAGTGGTCTGATCTCCCTTTCAGTGAGCGCTGCTCCTGGGAAGCAATCTCTTCAATGACTTAATGCAATCTCATCAACAGCAGTGGAATATTAGCCTAAGCAAACACTCATGACTGAGCCCGAGCCTTTCATGCAGCAGAAATGAAATACAAGCAAATCTACCCATGGAATACTGAACTGGAATCAATTAGAAGTCTCTGCAGGGAATGATATTTTTGTCAAGATGAATTATTCTTGGCTCTGCTCGTAGAACTGAATAGGATCAGAGGCTTCGGCTGAAGAAATCTCCCACATCCTGCTAATTACTGTCATTCCCTTCCCCTGTTTAGAAGCCAAAACCTGTCCGACTGAAACGTTGTGCGAGTTAATTGCTCTTCACTGGTTACGTTTCCCTTGGTTTTCGAGGAATGTGTTAAACTATTTTACTGCCTGAAATTTCCTCTGAAATATTGGGTTATTTTTGGAAATTTTTCACCGTAATTTCTATGTATTATTACAAAAAGGGCTTGTTTAGACACACGCGTCTCATGTCGCCTTCCTACGCCTGGAATCGTTTTATTTTTTTGAGGGGAAGGGGAAATGGTCAGAAGCCAACGACCCGGTAATCAGCTGATCTCTACAGATCTGACTTTAGAAACTCAAGACCATTAGCGGTTATCATTGGTGAAAGTTGCGGCTGGCTATACATATCCCCTGCAGCGGCCCCCCACGTGCAAAATGTAATACCATGTGCTGCCCATTCAAAGGTTTGGCCATCTATGTACTAGACAGATGGGCTGAGTCCGCCAGAATAAGAGACACTCTTTGTTAGACACTCTCTCCACTCTATGAACTCTCTATTACATCCAAAGACCCTCTTAGGAGTTGTCCTCATGAAAAAGTCCCTCAAATGGTTTTTTTGGGTCCGTAGTGCCAGGACCCTGTTTTGTTATGGTAAAGCCCCACATTCGAGCTTCTCCTAGCCGGGGATTGTCCTCCTTCAGTGCCAACTCTATTAACCTCCGGTAGGGGACAAGCCATATTTGAGCACAATGTTGAGTCTAGAGATGTGGGGGTAACATTCCCCATCCATAACCTGAACCCCTTTGTGGTGTAGATCGTATGGAATCCACTTTTAGCTAAAATTGATGTTGTCTTTGAGAGAAAGGATGAAAGGTTGGCAGGTGGGTGGTTATTTGGCTGTGATAGCTTTTCATGACCTCATGTAGATGTCCCGGTATAAATGTAACTGGTTTTGAAGCTTGGCATTCGGGTGGTTATATTCTTCTTCTGATAATAGCTCTGTCTAAGTAGCCCCTTGGTCTCAGTAGGGGGCTGCACAACAGACGTCCATACAACTTACTTGCAAATCAGCCCAAACTCAAAAAAAGTCTTTCAAAGTTTGTTCACCCTCAAAATTTAGAATTAGATTCTTAGTTTTCCGAGAAGCCTCCCCTTCGCTTGTTGTACTTAAATGGCCACAAATTGATCTTTAAGTCTCTTTTGGACAAGATTTGTCGACTGGTTTGCTTGCGCCCCGGACAAGCATCTTGAGATGTCAGAACTTATTGCTGCGCTCTTCTGAGGAACCTCTAAGCAGGTTACAAGGAACCCTGGATAGGAAACATTGGGTAAGGATATGGGGCTCCTCATAGGGGTCTCTACTGTCCTACCCATTGGATCATTTAATTTCATGTGAGAACTGACGGTATATATTCAGTACTAAGAGATAGTCGACCTCAGAACATATAGTGCCCTCACCTATATCCCAGCGCTTCATACAACTACCTAAGGACTTGAAGGGCAGGAGCAGAGTTACGACAAGGATGATATTTACATTTAGAAGGATTATTGCAAAAAATGTACATTGGTATTCCAGTAAAGTCAATTCTGTGGCACGGGTTGGGACCCACATACGGTGGCCACAAATATGCCACATCAACCCATCGTTTCCCAAAGTTTCATTGAAACACAAGTCATTGGGAATCTATAAACTATAATGGATTTTTTCATCATTGCTGAGAAGACGGAGGTTCCAATAACCCCCAGAAAGCAATAAGGCCGTGTTTGTTTTTGAGAAAAACTTGAGCCATAAAGAAGGACCTTCCATTGAACCTCATGTTGACCTCTACATAGTCTACTGATTCGATTGTGATGCATTGTGTATAGGAACCTTGCTTAGATTTGTGGCTCGGATTGTCTGTGTTGTTGCTATTGAAACCCATTTGTCTTGTCATCGTATTTCCCTATTCGCAATTACTAGACACAAACTAATTATTTCTCTTCTCAAGTGAACACTGACAAACCTGTTTTCTGGATTGCATTGTACGACGATTCAGAGTGGGAGGGGATCTCATTGTAGATTATGCAGCATTTGTCACAATCCCATTGGGACGCTTAGAGTTGTATTGCAGTTACAGTTGATGACTTCCATCCATAATAATCTCAGCTTTACGTTCCGCCGCCGCCGCTTCTGTGTTGGTGATATGATTGACTCAGCCGCTTAACTTAAGTCTTCCATTATGAATTGTCTTTTGTCTGCTCATGTTTACTTTGAGGTCAGGCAGCCCCTTACTAGAGAGAGGGGAAGATATAGGATATGAAAAAAATACAAAAAGTCAAAGGTAATAGAGACAACGACAAAAAGATGTGAGATAGTGGGAGATATATGAGACATATCAAGATGATGAGCCAGAAGAGACTGAGACAAAGTCAGTAGAAGGAGGGAGATGGAAACAATGACATAGATGAAAGGAGATTAAGATGAATGGAAAAGAAGAGCGATGTCGCTACATGGTAGAGATAGAGGAGGATAAAGGGCTTCGATATGGAAACGTCTGAAGAGAGGACCAAAGAGGAAACGATGAAGAAAAAAAGCACATAAGGCTTCGTTCACATCTGCATCGGGGCTCCGTTCATGGGTTCCGTCTGAGCTTTCCATCAGGGGAACCCATGAATGGAATCCAAATTGAAACAAACGGAAACCCTAGGTTTCCATTTGCATCACCATTGATTACGATGGTGACGGATCCGGTGCGAATAGTTTCCGTTTGTCACCATTGTGTAAGGATTCCGTCATTTTGATGGAATGAATAGCGCAGTCTACTACAGTATTAATTCCGTCAAAACGATGGAACCCTTGCACAACGGAGACAAACGGAAACTATTCGCACCGGATCCGTCACCATTGAAATGAGTTTGGATTCCGTTCATGGGTTCCGCTGACAGAAAGGTTAGATGGAACCCATGAACGGAGTCCTGACACAGATGTGAACGAAGCCTAAACGGTACAATGAATGAGCACAACTGATCCATGTTATTCATTGATTCTTCAGTTCATGATCTGGCCAACCAATGAGTCTTCAATTCAAGTCCAATTGTTGGAGCACCAAGTCAAAGAACTAGATCCAGTGAAGCTCCCTCATATGAGGTCCTTTGTTTAGTACATTATCCAGTACGCTCCAAAGTTGTCAAATATTCTATTGTTTGATGGATATCCCTGACCTAATTCATGGTGAATGAGGAGCATAGTCATAGGGTTATGGGACAGATAAAGCTAGAAAGGGTCAATATGAGTGTCCATAGAGGAGCAGATAAAGTTACTGAACCTGAGCCCCAATTGCTAAAATCTATATTCAGTGATGACAACATCTGGGATACCAGGTCAGGCCTTTATTTCAGTTGAAGGACCATCATGGTCCATGTTCTCCAGCTCTTGGTTGACGTACGAAGCTTCTTTTTTGAACTGTTGATTGGTGGTCAAACACAACGTAGGTGTCCATCAAAATGTATTTATTTATAGTCACTTTAAGATTTCAAGAGCCAATGAGAGAAGAGAAACCGGTAGATCTAAAGGAAACTATGACTTAGAGATGATACAAAAAGTGAGGAGTCGACTGAGGGAGTGGGGGATTGAGAGGAGGCCCCAGAATGAACATCATTTCTACTTGTAGATGATTCGGAGACAGCCTGACGGGTTTAACTTAACCTTTATTTTAGTCAGTGATATAACACATCGTCAGGTAAGCCATTTGCCTTATAGGTGTCTCATCCATTCATCCAATAACTAGTCCGAGTGTCGTCTGTGTCTCATTGAAACTCTTGTGTCATGTTGTGTCTTCTGTTTAAGATACATTGTGTCTTTTCTGGCACTTTTATTGCGGACCTATTACTGAATAGGTTTAATCCTAATTACTTGCGTAATGTCGTATAAAGGAACAGACATTCTAGATGGGTACTGCTACCTATGGATATAGATATGTACCCAATATCAGGTCCTTATTTTTCTTTCATTAGCTGAACATGAAGAATATAGATACAAATGTTTTAAATTAAAGATGTGCCATATCAAATACTATAGAAATATCTATATAACGAACATATATAATGTACATTAGTCGTATAAGAGATCATTATCCTTGAGGCTCTACCTCAGATTTTCTATTTGTGTACAAATGCAATTTATTGTCTTATATATATATATTACATATTATATGATGAGGTTATAAATTAGAGTTTATTCTAAATTGTCCAAATTCCAAAACATGAAATAAATGTCAGTGTTAAAATGGACTTGAGTTGTATATTGATTTTAACATACGTATATATTTATCTCATATACAGTGTGTGTGTGTGTGTGTGTATATATATATAATGTATCAGATCTCCATCTCGTAATAAGCCATGTAGCGGATATGATCAGGACAGGTTTTCCGCTTCTGGAGTTAAACAAAAATATATTAATTCACTGACAGCAAGCATAAGTATTGACAATGGAGTTTAAACACAATGTATATTAGAGTTGCAGAAGTTTGGATGATACAAATGATTAGGTTTTATTTACAGAATGGTATATGCCAACAGCCCCTGCCGTCTCCTGGTGTCCATCTCATGGCATGTGGGCACTTGCTCAGTACTGCCCATTTCCTGAAACACAGAAGGTCCCTCTGAGGAGCTATGAATCATGGGTATCGCTAAGTGCACAACGGCTGTAAACTGGGCCGGCATCTACAATCAGATCACACGGCTGAAATTGCTGATTTTCAATGACCTCTTTAAGAACGACGGATCTACAACGTTTTCTCCATGATGGTACAAATCTGACCACAAGTCCCTTTGTCTATGGTTTCTAGTACAGGAGGCTGGAGTGCACTTTGATGATGCGCCCCCTGGAGACTAATTAGGTGTACAGCATAAAACTGGATGTCGTCTACCATTACTCTAGTGCTCATCATGAAGAAGCTCCAGAGACCAAAACTTGGAGAAAGGTTTAGCAAAAAGAAGAGGTTGTCCTAAAGAATAGCAGTCTCCATGTGTTTATTATAATATGAACATTTTTGCTCCCTGTATTATTAGCCCATCTATCTATACTGTGTCACTAGACTGATTAAAGTGAGACTCAAGTATAGAACTCCTTTAAGGGTGTGTATACTTTTGCAACCACCTTTTTTCATTGCTGCAATGCGTGTGAAATACAGAACAAAAAAAAATTGGAAACATTCTTGAATATAAAAAAATCTCCTACCAGTTTGTATGTACGGTTCCTACGCAGACCTATGTGTCTCCATGGTTACAGACTACCAGGGCTGGACTGAGACAAAAAAAACAGCCCTGGCACACAAGCCCCAGCAGCCAACACACTCTGTCTAAAACCGGCCCTGGCCCTAAGCCCCGAGTCACAGCACACGGCGCACGTCGGTCGATTTGGTCCAAAGTGATTTCTGTTGAATGTCAGATTACCGCACTTTTTTATGAGGTGGAGATGCGTTCCGGTGGAGCAGCGAGCACCCATCTTATGTGCTCAACATTCAGCTTTCCCCCTTCCCCATAGAGCAACACCTACGGGGTGACGGAACGTGATATGTGATTGAGTGATAAGTATATTGCTGAAATCTTCAATAATGTTCTGTAAAAGAGAACTGGTCCAGCCGCATGAGTAACTTTCTTATGCAGCAACCTCTTCACTACACCACCTCCACCCAGCGAGGTCTCCTCTCAGACAGGGCCACACTTCAGGATATGAACCAGGGTCCACACAGAAGACACTGCTTAAGCACCAGACCGCCAGCTCTGGCCGATCTCTGCACTTTCTTATTGTCCCCATAAGACCAAATGTAAACGTCACTTCCAGCGGGAATAAGAACATGTCGTCTTTGGAAGAATTTCTGGCCGACAGTTGAAAGCAGAGGTAGTGCACTGGTAAAGATCTCTGCTGATAAATCAGAGGTGTGAGTTATATCCCCAGGATATCCAGCCTTAAAAGCAGTGTCCCAATGTCATCCAAGGTTTTTCTTGTTGAAGGTCCGATTACCCGTTTTTAAAAGAGCTGAAAAATGTGTACTTGTAAGGCTGCCGTGCAGCTAGCTCATAGCTTGCGTGATCTGAGTTGAGTGCAGGAATCACTTCTGTACAATGTGGGTTATGATCCCCATACGATCTTGGGCTGCTCCCCCTTTCCCAAAGTGCCACCTATGGAGGGATGGATTCTGATACCTGTTTGAGTGATGAGTATATTGCTGAAATCTGTAATAATCTACTATATAAATACAGCTGTCTCAAAAGAGACAGCTGCATAAGTAACTTTCTTTACATAATTAACTTTCTGATGCAGCAACAATTTCAGTGCACTGCCTCCACACCACTATAAACACCACCCAGCAGAGTACCATCTGGGACAACCCACCCATCAGGATTTGAACCAAGGACTGCACAGAAGACACTCACTGTTTAGACACCACTTAGGGGTAGCAAAAGGTTGGATCCAGCGCTGTGAATGAGGTAAAATGGAAACGATTTCCAAGTTTAATAGTCCTGGTAAAAAGTCTAAGGACGCTGAATCCGTCCGAAACGCGTAGGCTCCGAGGATAATATTCCCCTACTTTCTTCACACCAGGACTCCACACATTTGGACCTTTTTAACCAGGACTATTAAACTTGGAAATCGTTTCCATTTTTCCTCATTCACAGCGCTGGATCCAACCTTTTGCTACCCCTGTTTCCTATATCGTGTGCCAACACGAGGACCCGGGCGCTATCAACGACACGTCCCATTGTGTCAGGTGAGCTGGAGGATTCCTCCCCCCCTTTTTTTCTAGACACCACTTAATCATCACACCACCAGCTCACATTGGTATCTTAGCTTTCTTATTTTCCCCATAAGACCAAATGTAATAGTCACTTCCAGCAGGAATAAGAACATGTCATCTTTAGAAGAGTTTGTGGCTGGCTCTTGGCAGCAGAGGTAGCGCACTGGTAATGATCTCTGCTGATAAACTAGGAGTGTCAGAGACACGGTTCTATCTCCAGGATCTCCTTCTTGTGTCACAGTTTTGAAAATCTTTCACCAGGGCAGGTTCACAAGGCGAGGCATCCTTTTAAAGGAGAGATGCATTGCCCTGTTGAGCGTCAGCCGCTTGCCAAAATTGTTGGAAAAACTTCACCATGCACAATAGTCGTATAAGTGTGGAGACTGCCATCTACCACACAAGCAGCATGCAGGATGCTTTGAACCTAGGGACATGGGTTAACTCCATAGCAAACTAGGCCTAGGCACTTAAACCCCAAGCCACCACGCTGTCATACTGCCCCCCCTCCCCCAAAGTGATCTAAAGTTTTTCTTGTTGAAGGTCCGATTACCCGTTTTTAAAAGTGGTGAAAAATGTGTACTTGTAAGGCTGCCGTGCAGCTAGCTCACAGCTTGCGTGATCTGAGTTGAGTGCAGGAATCACTTCTGTACAATGTGGGTTACAATCCCCATGTTGTCCTCCTGGTGACCTTGGGCTGCTTCCCCCTTTCCCAAAGTGCCACCTATGGAGGGATGGATTATGATACCTGTTTGAGTGATAAGTATATTGCTGAAATATGTAATAATCTACTATATAAATACAGCTGTCTCAAAAGAGACAGCTGCATAAGTAACTTTCTTTACATAAGTAACTTTCTTTTGCAGCAACAATCTCACTGCGCTGCCTCCACACCACTATAAACATCACTCAGCAGAATACCATTTTGGACAATCCACACATCAGGATTTGAACCAAGGACTGCACAGAAGACACACTGTTTAGACAGCACTTAACCACCACACCACCATCTCACATTTGTATCTTAGCTTTCTTATTGTCCCCATAAGACCAAATTAAATCATTACTTCCAGCAGGAATAAGAACATGTCATCTTTGGAAGAGTTTGTGGCTGGCTCTCAGCAACAGAGGTAGCGCACTGGTGATGTTCTCTGCTGATAAACTAGAAGTGTCAGGGACATGTTGGCTCTATCCCCAGGATCTCCTCCTTGTGTCTCAGTTTTGAAAGTCTTTCACCAGTGCAGGTTCACAAGGCAAGGCATCCTTTTAAAGGAGAGATGCATTGCCCTGTTGAGCATGAGCCGCTTGCCAAAATTGTTGGAAAAATGTTGTCACCTTCAAGCACAAGCCGCAAACTCGTATAAGTGAGTAGACCGCCATCTACCACACGAGCAGCATTCAGGATGCAGGATGCTTTGAACCTAGGGACATGGGCTAACTCCATAGTCTCCCCTCCCCCTCCCTCACGTCCCGACTGGTAACAGCAGCAAGAGAGGTGTGAAGAGTAGGAAGGGGGTCTGGAGGGGGAGACTTGTTAGAGAGCAGCACAGACCACGGCTGCTATTACAGTCGGACAGCAGTTCTTAGCTGCTGTGCCGCCCCCTTAGAAACGCAGCACCGTGCCGCCTGAGACACTGATCGTTTGGGCGGTGAGCAGGTGGCCCACTGTTCACCGGCCCATCTGGCATTTGCCAGAACTGCCAGATGACCAGTCCGGCCCAGCAGACTACAAAACAAACCCTGTGTAGTCTGATCCTGCAGTCATGAGTTAAACTCTCTCCAATCAGCTTTTTCATCTGTCTATAGGTTCTCAAAGAGGGAAGATGGAAGAGAGTAAAAGATGTATGCAGGTTTAGACTACACAGGGTTTGTTTGTAGTCTGTACCCTTTGCAACGCATAGGTCTGCATATGAGCTGCAGACATAAAACGGTTGAAGATTTTTAATTAAGACTATTTCCAAAGTTGCTTCGTTTTTTTTAGATCAATTACAAAATGGGCTGCAAAAGTGTAAACGTCCTTCAAGTGATCGTTCCCTTACCTGTGACTCTCTAGCTGTTGCAAAACTACAACTCTCAGCATGAGTTGTAATCTTTCAAAAGTTTGAGATCCACGTGTTGAAGACCACTGCTTGAAGCATCTCTTGAGTTCCCATTGGGAGACCCATATCTCCAGCCAAGAACATAGGGTTGGGTAGATATAAATAAGCCAGTACAACATATATTCTCATCACATGTTAATTGACAAGTTCAGCTCTGCTGCATCTGGAGAAGCACAGTGTAAAGTATAATATACCATAGAACTGGAAAGCTTTTATGCTATGGTACAGGACAGAGACGCTTATGGTTCAGAACTCAGCACAGAATGATCATTTGTGTTTCTCAGGATGTCTCCCCTGGGAACATTTATTATCGGTGTGTGGGATGATTAGGAGACCTGAGATGTCGGAGAATCATCTGGAAATCCACTGGTTCTGTTCACTGCTCAGGCACCTGGATGCACAGTTGTGGGTGAATAGTCCTGACCTTCAAAACTCAGGAAGACAAGAACATTAAGCCAAGAATCCAAGATCCACCACCGGAATATAATCCTACAAGATATTACACATTCCGGCTGTAGGAAAAGAGTCGTTCACATCGTAGATATTAATAAAGAAATAAAAACATTAATTAGGAAACTTAAATTACAATTATGTGGCTACATTATAATACGGGGGCTACATTATAATACTGGGGCTACATTATAATACTGGGGTTACATTATAATACTGGGGCTACATTATAATACTGGGGTTACATTATAATACTGGGGCTACATTATATTACTGGGGCTACATTATAATACTAGGGCTACATTATAATACGGGGGCTACATTATATTACTGGGGTTACATTATAATACGGGGGCTACATTATAATACTGGGGCTACATTATAATACTGGGGTTACATTATAATACTGGGGCTACATTATAATACTGGGGTTACATTATAATACTGGGGCTACATTATAATACTGGGGTTACATTATAATACTAGGGCTACATTATAATACGGGGGCTACATTATAATACTGGGGCTACATTATAATACTGGGGTTACATTATAATACGGGGGCTACATTATAATACTGGGGCTACATTATAATACTGGGGTTACATTATAATACTGGGGCTACATTATAATACTGGGGCTACATTATAATACTGGGGCTACATTATAATACTGGGGCTACATTATAATACTGAGGCTACATTATAATACGGGGGCTACATTATAATACTGGGGCTACATTATAATACTGGGGCTACATTATAATACTGGGGCTACATTATAATACTGGGGCTACATTATAATACTGGGGTTACATTATAATACTAGGGCTACATTATAATACTGGGGCTACATTATAATACTGGGGCTACATTATAATACTGGGGTTACATTATAATACGGGGGCTACATTATAATACTGGGGCTACATTATAATACTGGGGTTACATTATAATACTGGGGCTACATTATAATACTGGGGCTACATTATAATACTGGGGCTACATTATAATACTGGGGCTACATTATAATACTGAGGCTACATTATAATACGGGGGCTACATTATAATACTGGGGCTACATTATAATACTGGGGCTACATTATAATACTGAGGCTACATTATAATACTGGGGCTACATTATATTACTGGGGCTACATTATAATACTGGGGCTACATTATAATACTGAGGCTACATTATAATACGGGGGCTACATTATAATACTGGGCTACATTATATTACTGGGGCTACATTATAATACTGGGGTTACATTATAATACTGGGGCTACATTATAATACTGGGGCTACATTATAATACTGGGGTTACATTATATTACTGGGGCTACATTATAATACGGGGGCTACATTATATTACTGGGGCTACATTATAATACTGGGGCTACATTATAATACTGGGGCTACATTATATTACTGGGGCTACATTATAATACTGGGGCTACATTATAATACTGGGGCTACATTATAATACTAGGGCTATATTATAATACTGGGGCTACATTATAATACTGGGGCTACATTATAATACCGGGGCTACATTATAATACCGGGGCTACATTATAATACCGAGGTTACATTATATTACTGGGGCTACATTATATTACTGGGGCTACATTATAATACTGGGGCTACATTATAATACTGGGGCTGCATTATAATACTGGGGCTACATTATAATACTGGGGTTACATTATATTACTGGGGCTACATTATAATACTGGGGTTACATTATAATACTGGGCTACATTATAATACTGGGGCTACATTATAATACTGGGGTTACATTATAATACTGGGCTACATTATAATACCGGGGCTACATTATAATACCGAGGTTACATTATATTACTGGGGCTACATTATAATACTGGGGCTACATTATAATACTGGGGTTACATTATATTACTGGGGCTACATTAAAATACTTGGGGTTACATTATAATACGGGGGCTACATTATAATACTGGGGTTACATTATAATACTGGGCTACATTATAATACCGGGGCTACATTATAATACCGAGGTTACATTATATTACTGGGGCTACATTATAATACTGGGGCTACATTATAATACTGGGGTTACATTATATTACTGGGGCTACATTAAAATACTTGGGGTTACATTATAATACTGGGGTTACATTATAATACTGGGGCTACATTATAATACTGGGGTTACATTATAATACTGGGCTACATTATAATACCGGGGCTACATTATAATACCGAGGTTACATTATATTACTGGGGCTACATTATAATACTGGGGCTACATTATAATACTGGGGTTACATTATATTACTGGGGCTACATTAAAATACTTGGGGTTACATTATAATACTGGGGTTACATTATAATACTGGGGTTACATTATAATACTGGGGTTGCATTATATTACTGGGGCTACATTATAATACTGGGGTTACATTATATTACTGGGGCTACATTATATTACTGGGGCTACATTATAATACTGGGCTACATTATAATACTGGGGTTACATTATATTACTGGGGCTACATTATAATACTGGGGTTACATTATAATACTGGGGCTACATTATATTACTGGGGCTACATTATAATACTGGGGCTACATTATAATACTGGGGCTACATTATAATACTGGGGCTACATTATAATACTGGGGCTACATTATAATACTGGGGCTACATTATATTACTGGGGCTACATTATAATACTGGGGTTACATTATATTACTGGGGCTACATTATATTACTGGGGCTACATTATAATACTGGGGTTACATTATATTACTGGGGCTACATTATATTACTGGGGCTACATTATAATACTGGGCTACATTATAATACTGGGGTTACATTATATTACTGGGGCTACATTATAATACTGGGGTTACATTATAATACTGGGGCTACATTATATTACTGGGGCTACATTATATTACTGGGGCTACATTATAATACTGAGGCTACATTATAATACTGGGGTTACATTATATTACTGGGGCTACATTATAATACTGGGGCTACATTATAATACTGGGGTTACATTATAATACTGGGGCTACATTATATTACTGGGGTTACATTATATTACTGGGGCTACATTATAATACTGGGGTTACATTATATTACTGGGGCTACATTATATTACTGGGGCTACATTATAATACTGGGCTACATTATAATACTGGGGTTACATTATATTACTGGGGCTACATTATAATACTGGGGTTACATTATAATACTGGGGCTACATTATATTACTGGGGCTACATTATATTACTGGGGCTACATTATAATACTGAGGCTACATTATAATACTGGGGTTACATTATATTACTGGGGCTACATTATATTACTGGGTTACATTATAATACTGGGGTTACATTATAATACTGGGGCTACATTATATTACTGGGGTTACATTATATTACTGGGGCTACATTATATTACTGGGGCTACATTATAATACTGGGGCTACATTATAATACTGGGGCTACATTATATTACTGGGGTTACATTATAATACTGGGGTTACATTATATTACTGGGGCTACATTATAATACTGGGGTTACATTATAATACTGAGGTTACATTATAATACTGGGGTTACATTATAATATTGGGGCTACATTATATTACTGGGGCTACATTATAATACTGGGGCTACATTATAATACGGGGGCTACATTATAATACTGGGGCTACATTATAATACTGGGGCTACATTATATTACTGGGGCTACATTATAATACTGGGGCTACATTATAATACTGGGGTTACATTATAATACGGTGGCTACATTATAATACTGGGGCTACATTATAATACTGGGGCTACATTATAATACGGGGGCTACATTATAATACTGGGGCTACATTATATTACTGGGGCTACATTATAATACTGTGGTTACATTATATTACTGGGGTTACATTATAATACTGGGGCTACATTATATTACTGGGGTTACATTATAATACTGGGGCTACATTATAATACTGGGGTTACATTATAATACTGGGGCTACATTATATTACTGGGGCTACATTATATTACTGGGGCTACATTATAATACTGGGGCTACATTATAATACTGGGGTTACATTATAATACTGGGGCTACATTATATTACTGGGGCTACATTATATTACTGGGGCTACATTATAATACTGGGGCTACATTATATTACTGGGGCTACATTATAATACTGGGGTTACATTATAATACGGGGGCTACATTATAATACTGGGGCTACATTATAATACTGGGGCTACATTATATTACTGGGGCTACATTATAATACTGGGGCTACATTATAATACTGGGGCTACATTATAATACTGAGGTTACATTATAATACTGGGGTTACATTATAATATTGGGGCTACATTATATTACTGGGGCTACATTATAATACTGGGGCTACATTATAATACGGGGGCTACATTATAATACTGGGGCTACATTATAATACTGGGGCTACATTATATTACTGGGGCTACATTATAATACTGGGGCTACATTATAATACTGGGGTTACATTATAATACGGTGGCTACATTATAATATTGGGGCTACATTATAATACTGGGGCTACATTATAATACGGGGGCTACATTATATTACTGGGGCTACATTATAATACTGTGGTTACATTATATTACTGGGGCTACATTATATTACTGGGGCTACATTATAATACTGGGGCTACATTATATTACTGGGGCTACATTATAATACTGTGGTTACATTATATTACTGGGGCTACATTATAATACTGGGGCTACATTATATTACTGGGGCTACATTATATTACTGGGGCTACATTATAATACTGGGGCTACATTATATTACTGGGGCTACATTATAATACTGGGGTTACATTATAATACGGGGGCTACATTATAATACTGGGGCTACATTATAATACTGGGGCTACATTATATTACTGGGGCTACATTATAATACTGGGGCTACATTATAATACGGGGGCTACATTATATTACTGGGGCTACATTATAATACTGGGGTTACATTATAATACTGGGGCTACATTATATTACTGGGGCTACATTATAATACTGTGGTTACATTATATTACTGGGGCTACATTATAATACTGGGGCTACATTATATTACTGGGGCTACATTATATTACTGGGGCTACATTATAATACTGGGGCTACATTATATTACTGGGGCTACATTATAATACTGGGGTTACATTATAATACGGGGGCTACATTATATTACTGGGGCTACATTATAATACGGGGGCTACATTATAATACTGAGGCTACATTATAATACGGGGGCTACATTATAACACTGGGGCTACATTATAATACTGGGGTTACATTATATTACTGGGGCTACATTATAATACTGAGGCTACATTATAATACGGGGGCTACATTATAACACTGGGGCTACATTATAATACTGGGGTTACATTATAATACTGGGGCTACATTATAATACTGGGGCTACATTATAATACTGGGGTTACATTATATTACTGGGGCTACATTATAATACTGGGGCTACATTATAATACTGGGGCTACATTATAACACTGGGGCTACATTATATTACTGGGGCTACATTATAATACGGGGGCTACATTATCATACTGGGGCTACATTACAATACTGGGGTTACATTATAATACGGGGGCTACATTATATTACTGGGGCTACATTATAATACGGGGGCTACATTATAATACTGGGGTTACATTATATTACTGGGGCTACATTATAATACTGGGGTTACATTATATTACTGGGGCTACATTATAATACTGGGGCTACATTATAATACTGGGGCTACATTATAATACTGGGGTTACATTATATTACTGGGGCTACATTATAATACTGGGGCTACATTATAATACTAGGGCTACATTATAATACTGAGGTTACATTATATTACTGGGGCTACATTATAATACTGGGGCTACATTATAACACTGGGGCTACATTATAATACTGGGGCTACATTATAATACTGGGGCTACATTATAATACTGGGGCTACATTATATTACTGGGGCTACATTATAATACGGGGGCTACATTATAATACTGGGGCTACATTATAATACTGGGGCTACATTATAATACTGGGGCTACATTATAATACTGGGGCTACATTATATTACTGGGTTACATTATAATACTGGGGTTACATTATAATACTGGGGCTACATTATAATACTGGGGCTACATTATAATACTGGGGCTACATTATAATACTGGGGCTACATTATATTACTGGGTTACATTATAATACTGGGGTTACATTATAATACTGGGGCTACATTATATTACTGGGGTTACATTATAATACTGGGGCTACATTATAATACTGGGGCTACATTATATTACTGGGGTTACATTATAATACTGGGGCTACATTATATTACTGGGGCTGCATTATAATACTGGGGCTACATTATAATACTGGGGCTACATTATATTACTGGGTTACATTATAATACTGGGGTTACATTATAATACTGGGGCTACATTATAATACTGGGGCTACATTATAATACTGGGGCTACATTATAATACTGGGGCTACATTATAATACTGGGGCTACATTATATTACTGGGTTACATTATAATACTGGGGCTACATTATAATACTGGGGCTACATTATATTACTGGGTTACATTATAATACTGGGGTTACATTATAATACTGGGGCTACATTATAATACTGGGGTTACATTATATTACTGGGGCTACATTATAATACTGGGGCTGCATTATAATACTGGGGTTACATTATAATACTGGGGCTACATTATAATACTGGGGCTACATTATAATACTGGGGCTACATTATAATACTGGGGCTACATTATAATACTGGGGCTACATTATATTACTGGGGCTACATTATAATACTGGGGCTACATTATAATACTGGGGCTACATTATAATACTGGGGCTACATTATATTACTGGGGCTACATTATATTACTGGGGCTACATTATATTACTGGGGCTACATTATAATACTGGGGCTACATTATAACACTGGGGCTACATTATAATACTGGGGCTACATTATAATACTGGGGCTACATTATAATACTGGGGCTACATTATATTACTGGGGCTACATTATAATACGGGGGCTACATTATAATACTGGGGCTACATTATAATACTGGGGCTACATTATAATACTGGGGCTACATTATAATACTGGGGCTACATTATATTACTGGGTTACATTATAATACTGGGGTTACATTATAATACTGGGGCTACATTATAATACTGGGGCTACATTATAATACTGGGGCTACATTATAATACTGGGGCTACATTATATTACTGGGTTACATTATAATACTGGGGTTACATTATAATACTGGGGCTACATTATATTACTGGGGTTACATTATAATACTGGGGCTACATTATAATACTGGGGCTACATTATATTACTGGGGTTACATTATAATACTGGGGCTACATTATATTACTGGGGCTGCATTATAATACTGGGGCTACATTATAATACTGGGGCTACATTATATTACTGGGTTACATTATAATACTGGGGTTACATTATAATACTGGGGCTACATTATAATACTGGGGCTACATTATAATACTGGGGCTACATTATAATACTGGGGCTACATTATAATACTGGGGCTACATTATATTACTGGGTTACATTATAATACTGGGGCTACATTATAATACTGGGGCTACATTATATTACTGGGTTACATTATAATACTGGGGTTACATTATAATACTGGGGCTACATTATAATACTGGGGTTACATTATATTACTGGGGCTACATTATAATACTGGGGCTGCATTATAATACTGGGGTTACATTATAATACTGGGGCTACATTATAATACTGGGGCTACATTATAATACTGGGGCTACATTATAATACTGGGGCTACATTATAATACTGGGGCTACATTATATTACTGGGGCTACATTATAATACTGGGGCTACATTATAATACTGGGGCTACATTATAATACTGGGGCTACATTATATTACTGGGGCTACATTATATTACTGGGGCTACATTATATTACTGGGGCTACATTATATTACTGGGGTTACATTATATTACTGGGGCTACATTATAATACTGGGGCTACATTATAATACTGGGGCGACATTATAATACTGGGGCTACATTATATTACTGGGGCTACATTATATTACTGGGGCTACATTATATTACTGAGGCTACATTATAATACTAGGGCTACATTATAATTCTGGGGCTACATTATAATACTGGGGCTACATTATAATTCTGGGGCTACATTATAATACTGGGGCTACATTATAATACTGGGGCTACATTATATTACTGGGGCTACATTATATTACTGGGGCTACATTATAATACTGAGGCTACATTATAATACTGGGGCTACATTATAATACTGGGGCTACATTATAATACTGGGGCTACATTATATTACTGGGGCTACATTATATTACTGGGGATACATTATAATACTGAGGTTACATTATATTACTGGGGCTACATTATAATACTGGGGCTACATTATAATACTGAGGTTACATTATAATACTGGGGCTACATTATAATACTGGGGCTACATTATAATACTGGGCTACATTATAATACTGGGGTTACATTATAATACTGGGGCTACATTATAATACTGGGGTTACATTATAATACTGGGGTTACATTATAATACTGGGGCTACATTATAATACTGGGGCTACATTATAATACTGGGGTTACATTATAATACGGGGGCTACATTATATTACTGGGGCTACATTATAATACGGGGGCTACATTATAACACTGGGGCTACATTATATTACTGGGGCTACATTATAATACTGGGGTTACATTATATTACTGGGGCTACATTATAATACTGGGGTTACATTATATTACTGGGGCTACATTATAATACTGGGGCTACATTATAATACTGGGGCTACATTATAATACTGGGGTTACATTATATTACTGGGGCTACATTATAATACTGGGGCTACATTATAATACTAGGGCTACATTATAATACTGAGGTTACATTATATTACTGGGGCTACATTATAATACTGGGGCTACATTATAACACTGGGGCTACATTATATTACTGGGGCTACATTATAATACGGGGGCTACATTATAATACTGAAGCTACATTATAATACTGGGGCTACATTATCATACTGGGGCTACATTATATTACTGGGGCTGCATTATAATACTGGGGCTACATTATATTACTGGGGCTACATTATAATACGGGGGCTACATTATAATACTGAAGCTACATTATAATACTGGGGCTACATTATCATACTGGGGTTACATTATATTACTGGGGCTACATTAAATTACTGGGTTACATTATAATACTGGGGTTACATTATAATACTGGGGCTACATTATAATACTGGGGCTACATTATAATACTGGGGCTACATTATAATACTGGGGCTACATTATAATACTGGGGCTACATTATATTACTGGGTTACATTATAATACTGGGGCTACATTATAATACTGGGGCTACATTATATTACTGGGTTACATTATAATACTGGGGTTACATTATAATACTGGGGCTACATTATAATACTGGGGCTACATTATAATACTGGGCTACATTATAATACTGGGGCTACATTATAATACTGGGGTTACATTATAATACTGGGGCTACATTATAATACTGGGGTTACATTATATTACTGGGGCTACATTATAATACTGGGGCTACATTATAATACTGGGGCTACATTATAATACTGGGGCTACATTATATTACTGGGGCTACATTATAATACTGGGGCTACATTATAATACTGGGGCTACATTATAATACTGGGGCTACATTATATTACTGGGGCTACATTATATTACTGGGGCTACATTATATTACTGGGGCTACATTATATTACTGGGGTTACATTATATTACTGGGGCTACATTATAATACTGGGGCTACATTATAATACTGGGGCGACATTATAATACTGGGGCTACATTATATTACTGGGGCTACATTATATTACTGGGGCTACATTATATTACTGAGGCTACATTATAATACTAGGGCTACATTATAATTCTGGGGCTACATTATAATACTGGGGCTACATTATAATTCTGGGGCTACATTATAATACTGGGGCTACATTATAATACTGGGGCTACATTATATTACTGGGGCTACATTATATTACTGGGGCTACATTATAATACTGAGGCTACATTATAATACTGGGGCTACATTATAATACTGGGGCTACATTATAATACTGGGGCTACATTATATTACTGGGGCTACATTATATTACTGGGGATACATTATAATACTGAGGTTACATTATATTACTGGGGCTACATTATAATACTGGGGCTACATTATAATACTGAGGTTACATTATAATACTGGGGCTACATTATAATACTGGGGCTACATTATAATACTGGGCTACATTATAATACTGGGGTTACATTATAATACTGGGGCTACATTATAATACTGGGGTTACATTATAATACTGGGGTTACATTATAATACTGGGGCTACATTATAATACTGGGCTACATTATAATACTGGGGTTACATTATAATACTGGGCTACATTATAATACTGGGGTTACATTATAATACTGAGGCTACATTATAATACTGGGCTACATTATAATACTGGGGCTACATTATAATACTGGGCTACATTATAATACTGGGGTTACATTATAATACTGGGGCTACATTATAATACTGGGCTACATTATATTACTGGGGTTACATTATAATACTGGGGTTACATTATAATACTGGGGTTACATTATATTACTGGGGTTACATTATAATACTGGGGCTACATTATAATACTGGGCTACATTATAATACTGGGGTTACATTATAATACTGGGGTTACATTATATTACTGGGGCTACATTATATTACTGGGGCTACATTATAATACTGGGGCTACATTATAATACTGGGGCTACATTATATTACTGGGGCTACATTATATTACGGGGGCTACATTATAATACTGGGGCTACATTATATTACTGGGCTACATTATAATACTGGGGTTACATTATAATACTGGGCTACATTATATTACGGGGGCTGCATTATAATACTGGGGCTACATTATAATACTGGGGCTACATTATAATACTGGGGTTACATTATAATACTGGGGCTACATTATATTACTGGGGTTACATTATAATACTGGGGCTACATTATATTACTGGGGTTACATTATAATACGGGGGTTACATTATAATACTGGGGCTACATTATAATACTGGGCTACATTATATTTCTGGGGCTACATTATATTACTGGGGCTACATTATAATACTGGGGTTACATTATAATACTGGGGCTACATTATAATACTGGGGTTACATTATATTACTGGGGCTACATTATAATACTGGGCTACATTATATTACTGGGGCTACATTATATTACTGGGGCTACATTATAATACTGGGGTTACATTATAATACTGGGGCTACGATATAATACTGGGCTACATTATATTTCTGGGGCTACATTATAATACTGGGGTTACATTATAATACTGGGGCTACATTATAATACTGGGGCTACATTATAATACTGGGGCTACATTATAATACTGGGGCTACATTATAATACTGGGGCTACATTATAATACTGGGGCTACATTATATTACTGAGGTTACATTATAATACTGGGGCTACATTATAATACGGGGGTTACATTATATTACTGGGGTTACATTATAATACTGGGGCTACATTATAATACTGGGGTTACATTATAATACTGGGGCTACATTATAATACTGGGGCTACATTATAATACTGGCGCTACATTATAATACTGGGGCTACATTATAATACTGGGCTACATTATATTACTGGGGCTACATTATATTACTGGGGCTACATTATAATACTGGGGTTACATTATAATACTGGGGCTACATTATAATACTGGGGTTACATTATAATACTGGGGCTACATTATAATACTGGGCTACATTATATTACTGGGGCTACATTATATTACTGGGGCTACATTATAATACTGGGGTTACATTATAATACTGGGGCTACATTATAATACTGGGATTACATTATAATACTGGGGCTACATTATAATACTGGGGCTACATTATAATACTAGGGCTACATTATAATACTGGGGCTACATTATAATACTGGGGCTACATTATAATACTGGGGTTACATTATAATACTGGGGCTACATTATATTACTGGGGCTACATTATATTACTGGGGCTACATTATAATACTGGGGCTACATTATAATACTGGGGCTACATTATATTACTGAGGTTACATTATAATACTGGGGCTACATTATAATACTGGGGTTACATTATAATACTGGGGCTACATTATAATACCGGGGCTACATTATAATACTGGGATTACATTATAATACTGGGGCTACATTATAATACTGGGGTTACATTATAATACTGGGGCTACATTATAATACTGGGGCTACATTATAATACTGGGGCTACATTATAATACTGGGGCTACATTATAATACTGGGGCTACATTATATTACTGAGGTTACATTATAATACTGGGGCTACATTATAATACGGGGGTTACATTATATTACTGGGGTTACATTATAATACTGGGGCTACATTATAATACTGGGGTTACATTATAATACTGGGGCTACATTATAATACTGGGGCTACATTATATTACTGGGGCTACATTATAATACTGGGCTACATTATATTACTGGGGCTACATTATATTACTGGGGCTACATTATAATACTGGGGTTACATTATAATACTGGGGCTACATTATAATACTGGGGTTACATTATAATACTGGGGCTACATTATAATACTGGGCTACATTATATTACTGGGGCTACATTATATTACTGGGGCTACATTATAATACTGGGCTACATTATATTACTGGGGCTACATTATATTACTGGGGCTACATTATAATACTGGGGTTACATTATAATACTGGGGCTACATTATAATACTGGGGCTACATTATAATACTGGCGCTACATTATAATACTGGGGCTACATTATAATACTGGGCTACATTATATTACTGGGGCTACATTATATTACTGGGGCTACATTATAATACTGGGGTTACATTATAATACTGGGGCTACATTATAATACTGGGGTTACATTATAATACTGGGGCTACATTATAATACTGGGCTACATTATATTACTGGGGCTACATTATATTACTGGGGCTACATTATAATACTGGGGTTACATTATAATACTGGGGCTACATTATAATACTGGGATTACATTATAATACTGGGGCTACATTATAATACTGGGGCTACATTATAATACTAGGGCTACATTATAATACTGGGGCTACATTATAATACTGGGGCTACATTATAATACTGGGGTTACATTATAATACTGGGGCTACATTATATTACTGGGGCTACATTATATTACTGGGGCTACATTATAATACTGGGGCTACATTATAATACTGGGGCTACATTATATTACTGAGGTTACATTATAATACTGGGGCTACATTATAATACGGGGGTTACATTATATTACTGGGGTTACATTATAATACTGGGGCTACATTATAATACTGGGGCTACATTATAATACTGGGCTACATTATATTACTGGGGCTACATTATATTACTGGGGCTACATTATAATACTGGGGTTACATTATAATACTGGGGCTACATTATAATACTGGGGCTACATTATAATACTGGGGCTACATTATAATACTGGGCTACATTATATTACTGGGGCTACATTATATTACTGGGGCTACATTATAATACTGGGGTTACATTATAATACGGGGGCTACATTATAATACTGGGGCTACATTATATTACTGGGGCTACATTATAATACTGGGGCTACATTATAATACTGGGGCTACATTATAATACTGGGATTACATTATAATACTGGGGCTACATTATAATACTGGGGCTACATTATAATACTAGGGCTACATTATAATACGGGGGCTACATTATAATACGGGGGCTGCATTATAATACTGGGGCTACATTATAATACTGGGGTTACATTATAATACTAGGGCTACATTATAATACGGGGTCTACATTATAATACTGAGGCTACATTATAATACTGGGGCTACATTATAATACGGGGTCTACATTATATTACTGGGGTTACTTTATAATACTGGGGCTAAATTATAATACTGGGGCTACATTATATTACTGGGGTTACATTATAATACTGGGGCTACATTATAATATTGGGGCTACATTATAATACTAGGGCTACATTATAATACTAGGGCTACATTATAATACTGAGGCTACATTATAATACTGGGGCTACATTATAATACTAGGGCTACATTATAATACTGGGGTTACATTATATTACTGGCGCTACATTATAATACTGGGGCTACATTATAATACTGGGGCTACATTATAATACGGGGTCTACATTATATTACTGGGGTTACTTTATAATACTGGGGCTAAATTATAATACTGGGGCTACATTATATTACTGGGGTTACATTATAATACTGGGGCTACATTATTTTACTGGGGCTACATTATATTACTGGGGCTTCATTATATTACTGGGGCTACATTATAATATTGGGGCTACATTATAATACTGGGGCTACATTATAATACTAGGGCTACATTATAATATTGGGGCTACATTATAATACTGGGGCTACATTATAATACTGAGGTTACATTATAATACTAGGGCTACATTATAATACTGGGGTTACATTATAATACTGGGGCTACATTATATTACTGGGGCTACATTATAATACGGGGGCTACATTATATTACTGGGTTACATTATAATACTGGGGTTACATTATATTACTGGGTTACATTATAATACGGGGGCTACATTATAATACTGGGGCTACATTATATTACTGGGGTTGCATTATAATACTGGGGGCTACATTATAATACGGGGGCTACATTATAATACTGGGGCTACATTATAATACTGGGGCTACATTATAATACGGGGGCTACATTATAATACTGGGGCTACATTATAATACTGGGGCTACATTATAATACTAGGGCTACATTATAATACTGGGGCTACATTATAATACTAGGGCTACATTATAATACTGGGGCTACATTATAATACTGGGGCTACATTATAATACTAGGGCTACATTATAATACTAGGGCTACATTATAATACTGGGGCTACATTATAATACTGGGGCTACATTATAATACTGGGGCTACATTATAATACTAGGGCTACATTATAATACTAGGGCTACATTATAATACTGGGGCTACATTATAATACTAGGGCTACATTATAATACTAGGGCTACATTATAATACTGGGGCTACATTATAATACTGAGGCTACATTATAATACTGGGGCTACATTATAATACTGGGGCTACATTATAATACTGGGGCTACATTATAATACTGAGGCTACATTATAATACTGAGGCTACATTATAATACTAGGGCTACATTATAATACTGGGGCTACATTATAATACTAGGGCTACATTATAATACTAGGGCTACATTATAATACTGGGGCTACATTATAATACTGGGGCTACATTATAATACTGGGGCTACATTATATTACTGGGGCTACATTATAATACTGGGGCTACATTATATTACTGGGGCTTCATTATATTACTGGGGCTACATTATAATACTGGGGCTACATTATAATACGGGGGCTACATTATATTACTGGGGCTTCATTATATTACTGGGGCTACATTATAATACTGGGGTTACATTATAATACTGGGGCTACATTATATTACTGGGGTTACATTATAATACTGGGGTTACATTATAATACTGGGGCTACATTATAATACTGGGATTACATTATAATACTGGGGCTACATTATAATACTGGGGCTACATTATAATACTGGGCTACATTATATTACTGGGGCTACATTATAATACTGGGGCTACATTATATTACTGGGGCTACATTATAATACTGGGGCTACATTATAATACTAGGGCTACATTATAATACGGGGGCTACATTATAATACGGGGGCTACATTATAATACTGGGGCTACATTATAATACTGGGGTTACATTATAATACTAGGGCTACATTATAATACGGGGGCTACATTATAATACTGAGGCTACATTATAATACTGGGGCTACATTATAATACTGGGGCTACATTATAATACTGGGGTTACATTATAATACGGTGGCTACATTATAATACTGGGGCTACATTATAATACGGGGGCTACATTATAATACTGGGGCTACATTATATTACTGGGGCTACATTATAATACTGAGGCTACATTATAATACTGGGGCTACATTATAATACTGGGGCTACATTATATTACTGAGGTTGCATTATAATACTGGGGGCTACATTATAATACGGGGGCTACATTATAATACTGAGGCTACATTATAATACTGGGGCTACATTATAATACTGGGGCTACATTATATTACTGGGGTTGCATTATAATACTGGGGGCTACATTATAATACTGGGGCTACATTATATTACTGGGGTTGCATTATAATACTGGGGTTACATTATATTACTGGGGTTACATTATAATACTGAGGCTACATTATAATACTGGGGCTACATTATAATACTGGGGCTACATTATATTACTGGGGTTGCATTATAATACTGGGGGCTACATTATAATACGGGGGCTACATTATAATACTGGGGCTACATTATATTACTGGGGCTTCATTATATTACTGGGGCTACATTATAATATTGGGGCTACATTATAATACTGGGGCTACATTATAATACTGGGGCTACATTATAATATTGGGGCTACATTATAATACTGGGGCTACATTATAATACTGAGGTTACATTATAATACTAGGGCTACATTATAATACTGGGGTTACATTATAATACTGGGCTGCATTATAATACTGGGGCTACATTATAATACTGGGGCTACATTATAATACTGGGGCTACATTATAATACTGGGGCTACATTATAATACTGGGGCTACATTATAATACTGGGGTTACATTATAATACTGGGGCTACATTATATTACTGGGGTTGCATTATAATACTGGGGGCTACATTATAATACGGGGGCTACATTATAATACTGGGGCTACATTATAATACTGGGGCTACATTATAATACTGGGGCGCATTATAATACTGGGGCTGCATTATAATACTGAGCTTACATTATAATACTAGGGCTACATTATAATACTGAGGCTACATTATAATACGGGGCTATATTATAATACTGGGGCTACATTATAATACTGGGGCTACATTATAATACTGGGGCTACATTATAATACTGGGGTTACATTATAATACTGGGGCTACATTATATTACTGGGGCTACATTATAATACTGGGGCTACATTATAATACTGGGGCTACATTATATTACTGGGGCTACATTATAATACTGGGGCTACATTATAATACTGGGGCTGCATTATAATACTGGGGCTGCATTATAATACTGGGGTTACATTATAATACTGGGGCTACATTATATTACTGGGGCTACATTATAATACTAGGGCTACATTATAATATTGGGGCTACATTATAATACTGGGGCTACATTATAATACTGAGGTTACATTATAATACTAGGGCTACATTATAATACTGGGGTTACATTATAATACTGGGCTGCATTATAATACTGGGGCTACATTATATTACTGGGGCTACATTATAATACGGGGGCTACATTATAATACTGGGGCTACATTATATTACTGGGGTTGCATTATAATACTGGGGGCTACATTATAATACGGGGGCTACATTATAATACTGGGGCTACATTATAATACTGGGGCTACATTATAATACTGGGGTTGCATTATAATACTGGGGCTACATTATATTACTGGGGTTGCATTATAATACTGGGGGCTACATTATAATACGGGGGCTACATTATAATACTGGGGCTACATTATAATACTGGGGCTACATTATAATACTGGGGCGCATTATAATACTGGGGCTGCATTATAATACTGAGCTTACATTATAATACTAGGGCTACATTATAATACTGAGGCTACATTATAATACGGGGCTACATTATAATACTGGGGCTACATTATAATACTGGGGCTACATTATATTACTGGGGCTACATTATAATACTGGGGTTACATTATAATACTGGGGCTACATTATATTACTGGGGCTACATTATAATACTGGGGCTACATTATAATACTGGGGCTACATTATATTACTGGGGCTACATTATAATACTGGGGCTACATTATAATACTGGGGCTACATTATATTACTGGGGCTACATTATAATACGGGGGCTACATTATAATACTGGGGCTACATTATAATACTGGGGCTACATTATATTACTGGGGTTACATTATAATACTAGGGCTACATTATAATACTGGGGCTACATTATAATACTGGGGTTACATTATAATACTGGGGCTACATTATATTACTGGGGTTACATTATAATACTGGGGTTACATTATATTACTGGGGCTACATTATAATACTGGGGCTACATTATAATACTGGGGCTACATTATAATACTGGGGCTACATTATATTACTGGGGCTACATTATAATACTGGGGCTACATTATAATACGGGGGTTACATTATATTACTGGGGTTACATTATAATACTGGGGCTACATTATAATACTGGGGCTACATTATATTACTGGGGCTACATTATAATACTGGGGCTACATTATAATACTGGGGCTACATTATATTACTGAGGTTACATTATAATACTGGGGCTACATTATAATACGGGGGTTACATTATATTACTGGGGTTACATTATAATACTGGGGCTACATTATAATACTGGGGCTACATTATAATACTGGGCTACATTATATTACTGGGGCTACATTATATTACTGGGGCTACATTATAATACTGGGGTTACATTATAATACTGGGGCTACATTATAATACTGGGGCTACATTATAATACTGGGATTACATTATAATACTGGGGCTACATTATAATACTGGGGCTACATTATAATACGGGGGTTACATTATATTACTGGGGTTACATTATAATACTGGGGCTACATTATAATACTGGGGCTACATTATAATACTGGGGCTACATTATATTACTGGGGCTACATTATAATACTGGGGCTACATTATATTACTGAGGTTACATTATAATACTGGGGCTACATTATAATACTGAGGTTACATTATAATACTAGGGTTACATTATATTACTGGGGTTACATTATAATACTGGGGCTACATTATAATACTGGGGCTACATTATAATACTGGGGCTACATTATAATACTGGGGCTACATTATAATACTGGGGCTACATTATAATACTGGGCTACATTATATTACTGGGGCTACATTATATTACTGGGGCTACATTATAATACTGGGGTTACATTATAATACTGGGGCTACATTATAATACTGGGATTACATTATAATACTGGGGCTACATTATAATACTGGGCTACATTATATTACTGGGGCTACATTATAATACTAGGGCTACATTATAATACGGGGGCTACATTATAATACGGGGGCTACATTATAATACTGGGGCTACATTATAATACTGGGGCTACATTATAATACTGGGATTACATTATAATACTAGGGCTACATTATAATACGGGGGCTACATTATAATACTGGGGCTACATTATAATACTGGGGCTACATTATAATACTGGGGCTACATTATAATACTGGGGTTACATTATAATACTAGGGCTACATTATAATACGGGGGCTACATTATAATACTGAGGCTACATTATAATACTGGGGCTACATTATAATACTAGGGCTACATTATAATACCGGGGCTACATTATAATACTGGGGCTACATTATAATACCGAGGTTACATTATAATACTAGGGCTACATTATAATACTGGGGCTACATTATATTACTGGGGTTGCATTATAATACTGGGGGCTACATTATAATACGGGGGCTACATTATAATACTGGGGTTACATTATAATACTGGGGCTACATTATAATACTGGGGCTACATTATAATACTGGGGCTACATTATATTACTGGGGCTACATTATAATACTAGGGCTACATTATAATACGGGGGCTACATTATAATACTGGGGCTACATTATAATACTGGGGCTACATTATATTACTGGGGCTACATTATAATACGGGGGCTACATTATATTACTGGGGCTACATTATAATACTGGGGCTACATTATAATACTGGGGTTACATTATAATACTGGGGATACATTATAATACTGGGCTACATTATATTACTGGGGCTACATTATAATACTGGGGCTACATTATAATACTGGGGCTACATTATATTACCGGGGCTACATTATAATACCGGGGCTACATTATAATACTGGGGCTACATTATAATACTGGCGCTACATTATAATACTAGGGCTACATTATAATACTGGGGTTACATTATATTACTGGGGCTACATTATAATACCGGGGCTACATTATAATACTGGGGCTACATTATAATACTGGCGCTACATTATAATACTAGGGCTACATTATAATACGGGGGTTACATTATATTACTGGGGCTACATTATAATACTGGGGCTACATTATAATACGGGGGCTACATTATAATACTGGGGTTACATTATAATACGGAGGTTACATTATAATACTAGGGCTACATTATAATACTGGGGCTACATTATAATACTGGGGTTACATTATAATACTGGGGCTACATTATAATACTGGGGCTACATTATAATACTGGGCTACATTATATTACTGGGGCTACATTATAATACTGGGGCTACATTATATTACCGGGGCTACATTATAATACTGGGGCTACATTATAATACTGTGTCTACATTATAATACTGGGGCTACATTATATTACTGGGGCTACATTATAATACGGGGGTTACATTATATTACTGGGGCTACATTATAATACTGGGGCTACATTATATTACTGGGGCTACATTATAATACTGGGGCTACATTATATTACTGGGGCTACATTATAATACTGGGGCTACATTATAATACTGGGGTTACATTATAATACTGGGGCTACATTATAATACTGGGGCTACATTATAATACTAGGGCTACATTATAATACTGGGGCTACATTATAATACTGGAGCTACATTATAATACTAGGGCTACATTATAATACTGGGGCTGCATTATAATACTGAGGTTACATTATAATACTAGGGCTACATTATAATACTGGGGCTACATTATAATACTGGGGTTACATTATAATACTGGGGCTACATTATAATACTGGGGCTACATTATAATACTGTGCTACATTATATTACCGGGGCTACATTATAATACCGGGGCTACATTATATTACCGGGGCTACATTATAATACTGGGGCTACATTATAATACTGGGGCTACATTATAATACTGGGGTTACATTATAATACTGGGGCTACATTATAATACTGGGGCTACATTATAATACTGGGGCTACATTATAATACTGGGGCTACATTATAATACTGGGGCTACATTATATTACTGGGGCTACATTATAATACTGGGGCTACATTATAATACTGGGGCTACATTATATTACTGGGGCTACATTATATTACTGGGGCTACATTATAATACTGGGGCTACATTATATTACTGGGGCTACATTATAATACTGGGGCTACATTATATTACTGGGGCTACATTATAATACTGGGGCTACATTATAATACTGGGGTTACATTATAATACTGGGGCTACATTATAATACTGGGGCTACATTATAATACTGGGCTACATTATATTACTGGGGCTACATTATAATACTGGGGCTACATTATATTACCGGGGCTACATTATAATACTGGGGCTACATTATATTACTGGGGCTACATTATAATACTGGGGCTACATTATATTACTGGGGCTACATTATAATACTGGGGCTACATTATATTACTGGGGCTACATTATAATACTGGGGCTACATTATAATACTGGGGTTACATTATAATACTGGGGTTACATTATAATACTGGGGCTACATTATAATACTGGGGCTACATTATAATACTGGGGCTACATTATAATACTGGGGCTACATTATAATACTGGGGTTACATTATAATACTGGGGCTACATTATAATACTAGGGCTACATTATAATACTGGGGCTACATTATAATACTGGAGCTACATTATAATACTAGGGCTACATTATAATACTGGGGCTGCATTATAATACTGAGGTTACATTATAATACTAGGGCTACATTCTAATACTGGGGTTACATTATAATACTGGGGCTACATTATAATACTGGGGCTACATTATAATACTGGGCTACATTATATTACTGGGGCTACATTATAATACTGGGGCTACATTATAATAATGGGGCTACATTATAATACTGGGGCTACATTATATTACCGGGGCTACATTATATTACCGGGGCTACATTATAATACCGGGGCTACATTATAATACTGGGGCTACATTATAATACTGGGGTTACATTATATTACTGGGGCTACATTATAATACTGGGGTTACATTATAATACAGGGGCTACATTATAATACTGGGGCTACATTATAATACCGGGGCTACATTATATTACCGGGGCTACATTATAATACTGGGGCTACATTATAATACTGGGGCTACATTATAATACTGGGGCTACATTATAATACTGGGGCTACATTATAATACTGGGGTTACATTATAATACTGGGGCTACATTATATTACTGGGGCTACATTATAATACTGGGGCTACATTATAATACTGGGGCTACATTATATTACTGGGGCTACATTATAATACTGGGGCTACATTATAATACTGGGGCTACATTATATTACTGGGGCTACATTATAATACTGGGGCTACATTATAATACTGGGGTTACATTATAATACTGGGGCTACATTATAATACTGGGGCTACATTATAATACTAGGGCTACATTATAATACTGGGGCTACATTATAATACTGGGGCTACATTATAATACGGGGGTTACATTATAATACTGGGGCTGCATTATATTACTGGGGCACATTATAATACTGGGGCTACATTATAATACTGGGGCTACATTATAATACGGGGGCTACATTATAATACTGGGGCTACATTATAATACTGGGGCTACATTATAATACTGAGGCTACATTATAATACTGGGGCTACATTATAATACTGGGGCTACATTATAATACTGAGGCTACATTATAATACTGGGGCTACATTATAATACTGGGGCTACATTATAATACTGGGGCTACATTATATTACTGGGGCTACATTATAATACTGGGGCTACATTATATTACTGGGGCTACATTATATTACTGGGGCTGTTAGGGATCTGCCAGGTACTACGTCTAGGTATACTCCTGGGATTAATCAATCCACACCTGAGGCCAGACCTGTTCGACTGACACCCTCTCCCACCAACCAGGGTGGCAGGCTCAGGAGTGGGAGAGCCTATCGCGGCCTGGTCAGTCGGAGTTAGCTCCGCCCCCTGTCCTTTATTACCTGCCGTGTTCTCCTCCTCAGTGCTTGTAATTCTTTTGGATTCCTGGCCCCACTGCTGCTTGCTCCAGCCTGCTTCTGCCTTGCTGCTGTTCTGCTTACCTGCTTTGCTTTGCCTCCGGCTTGCTTCCTCCTCCGTGCTCACTTGGGTATACTCCACCTTATCCTGGTCCTGACTACTCATTCACCGCTCCGTTTCCTCGTGGCGTTCCGTGGGCTACTGCCCCTTCCCTTGCGTGTTCCCTGTTTGTTTTCCCGTGCACCTAGACAGCGTAGGGACCGCCGCCCAGTTGTACCCCGTCGCCTAGGGAGGGTCGTTGCAAGTAGGCAGGGACAGGGCGGTGGGTAGATTAGGGCTCACTTTCCCTTCACCTCCTTCCTGCCATTACATAATTACAAGCCCCTTACCTAGTCTACCATTTCCCCTACGCTGACGCTATCATGGACCCCCTTGAGACCCTGACCCAGCAGATGCAGGGCCTCTCCCTACAGGTCCAGGCCCTGGCCCAGAGGGTCAACCAGGGTGACGCTGCCGTAGTAGTTCCCCTCACCTCACCTCTAGAACCCGACCTCAAGTTACCTGACCGGTTCTCAGGGGACCGTAAGACGTTTCTCTCCTTCCGGGAGAGTTGCAGACTGTATTTCCGCCTTAAACCCCACTCCTCAGGTTCCGAGAACCAGCGGGTGGGTATCATCATATCCCGACTCCAGGAAGGGCCCCAAGAGTGGGCCTTCTCCTTGGCTCCTGACGCCCCTGAACTTTCCTCTGTTGATCGCTTTTTCTCTGCCCTCGGACTCATTTACGACGAGACTGACAGGACTGCTTTAGCCGAGAGTCAGCTGGTGACCTTACGTCAGGGTAGGAGACCGGTTGAGGAGTACTGTTCTGATTTTAGAAAGTGGTGCGTAGCTTCTCGGTGGAACGATCCGGCCCTAAGGTGCCAGTTTAGGTTAGGATTATCTGACACCCTGAAGGATCTGCTGGTTAGCTACCCCTCTTCTGACTCCCTTGACCAGGTTATGGCCCTAGCAGTATGACTTGACCGACGTCTCAGGGAACGTCAGCTTGAACGCTTCAATGTGCCCCCCTCTGATTTTTCAGCGATTCCCCCCCGAGGTCCCGTCTCCTCGCCCCTCCACGGAGGACTCGGAGGTACCTATGCAACTCGGGGCCTCCATGTCCCCTCGACAACGTAGGGAGTTTCGCAGAATGAAGGGTCTCTGCTTCTACTGTGGGGACGACAAGCATCTACTGAACACCTGTCCCAGGCGCAAGAATAAGAAGCCGGAAAACTTCCGCGCCTAAGTGATCATCGGGGAGGTCACTTGGGCGCACAGGTATTTCCCGTTAATGTGAAACGCAATAAAATTTTGCTTCCCTTTCAGGTCTCGTTTGCTGGCCGGTCTGCCACTGGCAGTGCCTTCGTGGATTCTGGCTCATCTGCTAATATCATATCTGTGGAATTTGCTATGTCTCTAAAAATGCCTTTTATTGATTTACCTTATCCTATCCCTGTAGTAGGTATCGACTCAACTCCCCTTGCTAATGGTTATTTTACTCAGCATACTCCTGTTTTTGAACTCCTGGTTGGCTCCATGCATTTGGAGCAGTGCTCTGTACTGGTGATGCAGGGATTATCGTCTGATCTGGTATTAGGTCTTCCCTGGTTGCAGTTGCATAATCCCACGTTTGATTGGAATACTGGGGATCTCACCAAATGGGGTAATGAATGTCTTATGTCATGTCTTTCTGTTAACTCTATTTCTCCCCGGGAGGAGGTAAACACGCTTCCTGAGTTTGTTCAGGACTTCGCCGATGTGTTTTCTAAGGAGGCCTCCGAGGTGTTGCCCCCCCATAGAGATTACGATTGCGCCATCGATTTGGTGCCTGGTGCCAAGCTTCCTAAGGGTAGGATATTTAATCTTTCATGTCCTGAACGTGAAGCTATGAGGGTGTATATCCAAGAATGCCTGGCCAAGGGTTTCATTCGCCCCTCGACTTCTCCTGTAGGTGCTGGCTTCTTCTTTGTGGGGAAGAAGGATGGTGGTCTTAGGCCGTGCATTGATTATCGTAACCTGAATAAGGTCACCGTAAGGAACCAGTACCCACTTCCTTTGATTCCGGATCTTTTTAATCAGGTTCAGGGAGCCCAATGGTTTTCTAAGTTCGATCTACGTGGGGCATATAACCTTATCCGCATCAAAGAGGGGGATGAGTGGAAAACTGCGTTCAACACACCCGAGGGTCATTTCGAATACCTGGTCATGCCCTTTGGGTTGTGTAATGCCCCTGCTGTCTTAAAGAATTTTATTAATGAAATCCTGAGAGATTACCTGGGTAATTTTCTTGTTGTGTACCTTGATGACATACTGGTGTTTTCCAAGGACTGGTCCTCCCACGTGGAGCATGTCAGGAAGGTGCTCCAGGTCCTTCGGGAGAATAATCTGTTTGCTAAGACTGAAAAATGTGTCTTTGGGGTACAGGAGATACCATTTTTAGGGCAAATCCTCACTCCTCATGAATTCCGCATGGACCCTGCCAAGGTTCAGGCTGTGGCGGAATGGGTCCAACCTGCCTCCCTTAAGGCGTTACAGTGTTTTTTAGGGTTCGCCAACTATTACAGGAGATTTATTGCCAACTTCTCGGTCGTCGCTAAGCCTCTTACGGACCTTACTCGCAAGGGTGCTGATGTCCTCCATTGGCCCCCCGAGGCCGTCCAGGCCTTTGAGACCCTCAAGAAGTGCTTTATCTCGGCGCCCGTGCTGATTCAGCCCAACCAAGAGGAGCCATTTATTGTGGAGGTTGACGCATCCGAGGTGGGAGTGGGGGCCGTCTTGTCCCAGGGTACCAGCTCCCTCACCCATCTCCGCCCCTGTGCTTACTTCTCTAGGAAGTTTTCGCCCACGGAGAGTAACTATGATATTGGCAACCACGAACTTCTAGCCATTAAATGGGCTTTTGAAGAGTGGCGGCACTTCCTGGAGGGGGCCAGACACCAGGTAACGGTCCTTACGGATCACAAGAATCTGGTTTTCCTAGAATCGGCCCGGAGGCTTAATCCTAGACAAGCTCGGTGGGCACTATTCTTTACCAGATTTAATTTCTTGGTTACCTATAGGGCTGGGTCCAAGAATATTAAGGCTGATGCCCTGTCACGTAGTTTCATGGCCAATCCTCCTTCCGAGAAAAATCCTGCTTGTATTTTACCCCCTGGTATAATCATTTCTGCCACGGATTCTGATTTAGCTTCTGATATCGCGGCTGATCAGGGTGCAGCTCCCGGGAACGTCCCTGGGCACAAACTGTTTGTTCCCCTGCAATACCGGCTAAGGGTACTCAGGGAAAACCATGACTCCGCTCTATCTGGTCATCCTGGCATCTTGGGCACCAAACACCTCATTACCAGAAACTATTGGTGGCCTGGGTTGCCTAAAGACGTTAGGGCTTACGTCGCCGCTTGTGAGGTTTGCGCTAGGTCCAAAACCCCTAGGTCCCGACCTGCGGGCCTACTACGTTCCTTGCCCATTCCCCAGAGACCTTGGACCCATATCTCCATGGATTTTATCACCGATTTGCCTCCATCTCAGGGCAAGTCGGTGGTGTGGGTGGTAGTAGACCGCTTCAGCAAGATGTGCCACTTTGTGCCCCTTAAGAAGCTACCTAAAGCCAAGACGTTAGCTTCTTTGTTTGTGAAACACATCCTGCGTCTCCATGGGGCCCCAGTCAATATCGTTTCTGACAGAGGGGTACAATTTGTTTCCTTATTTTGGAGAGCCTTTTGTAAAAAGTTGGAGATTGATCTGTCCTTCTCCTCCGCCTTCCATCCCGAAACTAATGGCCAAACGGAGAGGACTAACCAGTCCCTGGAACAATATTTAAGGTGTTTCATCTCTGACTGTCAATTCGATTGGGTCTCATTCCTTCCCCTTGCTGAATTTTCCCTGAATAACCGGGTCAGTAACTCGTCAGGGGTCTCCCCGTTTTTCTGTAATTTTGGGTTTAACCCAAGGTTCTCCTCCGTTTCCCCTGGTTGTTCCAATAATCCTGAGGTAGAGGATGTTCATCGGGAACTGTGCACTGTCTGGGCCCAGGTTCAGAAGAACCTAGAGGCGTCACAGAGCGCACAAAAGATTCAGGCGGATAGTAGACGTTCTGCTAACCCCCGGTTTGTCGTCGGGGATTTGGTCTGGTTGTCGTCCAGGAACTTGCGCCTTAAGGTCCCGTCCATGAAGTTTGCTCCCCGATTTATTGGGCCTTATAAGATCATTGAAGTCCTCAACCCTGTATCCTTCCGTCTGGAGCTGCCCCCATCCTTTCGCATACATGACGTCTTCCATGCCTCCCTCCTTAAACGCTGCTCCCCGTCCTGGTCCCCCTCGAGGATACCTCCTGTTCCCGTTCTCACCCCTGAGGGGGTGGAATTCGAGGTGGCCAAGATTATGGACAGTAGGATGGTCCAGGGCTCCCTCCAGTACCTGGTCCATTGGAGAGGGTACGGGCCGGAGGAGAGGACTTGGGTACCTGCCCGTGATGTTCACGCTGGGGTATTGATCAGGAGGTTCCACCTTCTCTTCCCTACTAAACCGGGTCCTCTTAGTAAGGGTCCGGTGGCCCCTCATAAAAGGGGGAGTACTGTTAGGGATCTGCCAGGTACTACGTCTAGGTATACTCCTGGGATTAATCAATCCACACCTGAGGCCAGACCTGTTCGACTGACACCCTCTCCCACCAACCAGGGTGGCAGGCTCAGGAGTGGGAGAGCCTATCGCGGCCTGGTCAGTCGGAGTTAGCTCCGCCCCCTGTCCTTTATTACCTGCTGTGTTCTCCTCCTCAGTGCTTGTAATTCTTTTGGATTCCTGGCCCCACTGCTGCTTGCACCAGCCTGCTTCTGCCGTGCTTCTGCCTTGCTGCTGTTCTGCTTACCTGCTTTGCTTTGCCTCCGGCTTGCTTCCTCCTCCGTGCTCACTTGGGTATACTCCACCTTATCCTGGTCCTGACTACTCATTCACCGCTCCGTTTCCTTGCGGCGTTCCGTGGGCTACTGCCCCTTCCCTTGCGTGTTCCCTGTTTGTTTTCCCGTGCACCTAGACAGCGTAGGGACCGCCGCCCAGTTGTAACCCGTCGCCTAGGGCGGGTCGTTGCAAGTAGGCAGGGACAGGGCGGTGGGTAGATTAGGGCTCACTTTCCCTTCACCTCCTTCCTGCCATTACAGGGGCTACATTATAATACTGAGGCTACATTATAATACTGGGGCTACATTATAATACTGGGGCTACATTATAATACTGGGGCTACATTATAATACTGGGGCTACATTATAATACTGGGGCTACATTATAATACTGGGGCTACATTATAATACCGGGGCTACATTATAATACCGAGGTTACATTATAATACTAGGGCTACATTATAATACTGGGGCTACATTATAATACTGGGGGCTACATTATAATACGGGGGCTACATTATATTACTGGGGTTACATTATAATACTGGGGCTACATTATATTACTGGGGCTACATTATAATACTGGGGCTACATTATAATACTGGGGCTACATTATATTACTGGGGCTACATTATAATACGGGGGCTACATTATATTACTGGGGTCACATTATAATACTGGGGTTACATTATATTACTAGGGCTACATTATAATACTGGGGCTACATTATAATACGGGGCTACATTATAATACCGGGGCTACATTATAATACTGGGCTACATTATATTACCGGGGCTACATTATAATACTGGGGCTACATTATATTACCGGGGCTACATTATAATACTGGGGCTACATTATAATACTGGGGCTACATTATAATACTGGGGCTACATTATATTACTGGGGCTACATTATAATACTGGGGCTACATTATAATACTGGGGCTACATTATAATACTGGGGCTACATTATAATACTGGGGCTACATTATAATACTGGGGCTACATTATATTACTGGGGCTGCATTATAATACTGGGGCTACATTATAATACTAGGGCTACATTATAATACTGGGGCTACATTATAATACTGGGGCTACATTATAATACGGGGGTTACATTATAATACTGGCGCTACATTATAATACTGGGGCTACATTATAATACTGGGGCTACATTATAATACTGGGGCTACATTATAATACTGGGGCTACATTATAATACGGGGGCTACATTATATTACTGGGCTACATTATAATACTGGGGCTACATTATATTACTGGGCTACATTATAATACGGGGGCTACATTATAATACTAGGGCTATATTATAATACTAGGGCTATATTATAATACTGGGGCTACATTATAATACTGGGGTTACATTATAATACTGGGGCTACATTATAATACGGGGGCTACATTATATTACTGGGCTACATTATAATACTGGGGCTACATTATATTACTGGGGCTGCATTATAATACTGGCGTTACATTATAATACTGGGGTTACATTATATTACTGGGGCTACATTATATTACTGGGCTACATTATAATACTGGGGCTACATTATATTACTGGGCTACATTATAATACTGGGGCTGCATTATAATACTGGGGTTACATTATAATACTGGGGCTACATTATAATACTGAGGCTACATTATAATACTGGGGCTACATTATAATACTGGGGTTACATTATAATACTGGGGCTACATTATAATACTGGGGCTACATTATAATACTGGGGCTACATTATAATACTGGGGTTACATTATATTACTGGGGTTACATTATAATACTGGGGCTACATTATAATACTGGGGCTACATTATAATACGGGGGCTACATTATAATACTGGGGCTACATTATATTACTGGGGCTACATTATAATACTGGGGTTACATTATAATACTGGGGTTACATTATAATACTGGGGTTACATTATATTACTGGGGCTACATTATATTACTGGGGCTACATTATAATACTGGGGCTACATTATAATACTAGGGCTACATTATAATACTGGGGCTACATTATATTACTGGGGCTACATTATAATACTGGGCTACATTATAATACTGGGGCTACATTATAATACTGGGGCTACATTATAATACTGGGGCTACATTATAATACTGGGGCTACATTATAATACTGAAGAGAAGTTACAATGTAGAGAGTGGCACTTGACTGTGGTGCTGGAATAGACAGATCCCTTGTGAATGATGGAATTTACATTGCGAGCTCTTCAGACCGGGAATTCCTGCTATATATGTAGTAATAATAATAATAATAATAATAATAATCATATGAACTTATCATCCTGTTGTATTTCTGAGATACATAATTAGCTGATATTGTGAATCCCTGTAAGTATACTCATTATATTCTCTTCATGTTTTTACATGTCACAAGTCCCTTCTGGAGGATAGTCCCACATTTCAGCACCACGGACAAGTGCCACTCTCTACAGTGATTTATCCGGCCAGACAGTCGAATGTCACAAAGGTTTTGTAGCAAAGTGGAGAAAAAAGATTTACAAGATAAATGACCCATTTCCCCTTAGGGATTGCAGCTGACTTCATTTGCACATGATTTGTGAGAGGGGTTCTGGGTGTTTAGGAGACAATGCATATGATTTATTGGAGGCTCTGCAGAGAATTCCTTTGTTCTATAACAGCACAGACACATCCACTTCACATGTGTGGGGTGTAATAACTTCTAGGAGGAATCAATGCATTGAGGGATGAGAGTTTATACAGTGGTAAGTATCTACACCCATTATATATAATGTAATCACTGATCAAGACTATGAAGATACAACAGTAAATCCTTCAGGGACTCTCTAAAGGGGGTTTTACACAGGACGATTATCGGGCAGACCAGCGTTCATATAACACTCGTTGCCTATAATTTCCCTGTGTAAACCGATCAGCGATCAGCAGATGAACAAGCAAACACTGGATCATCTGCTGATTGTATCGTTTTAAAAAAGTGAAATATAATTATAGTCGGCAGCACATCTTGGTGTGTAAACAGGGAGACGCGCTGCCGCCATGATAATAATGTATGGGGACGAGCGATCCGAGTAATGACCGCTTGTCCTCATCCATAGCTCCGTGTGACAGGAGAAAACGAGCGTCGATCAACGATATCTCATTGATCGGCGTTCGCTGCACCGGCCGGTTATGGGCCGATGTAAAAGGGCCTTTAGTCCGGCAGGTTGAATGTTTTTGGAGAACTTGAACTTCAACAAAAACTAATCAGGTAGCTTTATAAATAATTTTGCCCCAGGGGGCTCCATTTAGATCTGGCCATAGACATCAGATATTTGTTGGTCGAGGGATCATAAGTGTCAGCAGTCATATTCCGATTCCCCCCAAAACACACCCATTCAACCCTGCCAAATGGGTATTTTGATGACATTTTAAGGATTTGATGGGTTAAAATCCAACAGACAAACCCTTGTATCCCCGAAGACGTATTAAGGCAGAGTTGGGCTGTCCCCACACACATACAATAATCAGCAAACCCCATTGAAATCTAAGGGCTTGCCAACCAACATCTAACATTTATAACCTGCTTTAGGCTATATCACCCATCACTGACCATCCAAGGGCTCCTTACTCAATACCAGATACAATGGCCCATGGCTTATTTCAGCCCTACTCGTTTCTACCCACTTTCCTTCCACTTGGGCACCCTCCTTACCCGGGTCAGTGCCCATATCCCCTGGCTTAGATTATTCTTCCCTCCAACCCCCACCTTTCCTCTGAATTTCTTCTCTTCCCTCCTTCCTTAACTTTATTTTTTTCCATCTACTTTTCTTGTGCTCACCATTAATACATTAACAAGTCTAAAAAGTGAGAAAATACAAATGTTCTTTAAATAGGGAGGTCATCACTCTCAACGTGTTTTGATCCACTCGTATTCTGAAGCATAACTAAATGAATTAGAAAAGAGACACGGCGCCACAAATAAGGGTCTGATAGATTATCAAAAAAATGGTTGATGCGATGATTGCGCTCACCTCGAGTGGTGGACACCTTAGGGTGTCAGTCGGGCTTGAACAAGCTGCAGCCAGGTCCACATCACAGTCAAAACGAGTTTGCTGTCAAATGTATTGCTATTGGGTTTGAAGAAGAAAAAGGTGGGGGAAACCAACGGCGCTGCTTGTATATAGATCATCCACGATCAGTCCAGTGGGTTTAGTGTTTAAAGGGTTTATTGTTTATCAGGCCTGAGGAAGACGCCGGTGCGGCGTCGAAACGCGTAGCCTGTTAAACAATAAACCCTTTAAACACTAAACCCACTGGAATGATCGTGGATGATCTATATCCAAGCAGCGCCGTTGGTTTCCCCCACCTTTTTCTTCTTCAAACCCAATAGCTATTCTGAAGCATGACAGCTAGACATGGGGACCCATAACAAAAACTGGAATGGGGGCCCACCAAGAATGCATGTACCATACAGGGATCCCATGTGGTAGCAATAGGGCTCCTAAAGAGTGAGGGCTCAGTCATGATTGGTCCCCGTCCCGTTGCTCTTGCGTGATTTGAACTTGTAATGAACGCCCTCCTACATAGGCATCGAAATTGTAATGGATTTGCCTGACACAGCTTCTTTGTCGACGCCCGTGGTTAATCAGCCTGCATCTGTGCCTAGGTCTGTTAGAGTGACTCGATCTGCTACCACTCAGGCTGAGAGGCTAAGGAGTGGGAGAACCTATCACAGCCTGGCCAGACGGAGCTAGCTCCCGCCCTCTGTCTATTTATACCTTCATTTCCTGCTCCTCCTTTGCCTGTGATTCTGTCTGGTTTCCTGGCTCTGCTGCTCCTGCTATCATTATTGACCTCTGCTTCAAATTGACCCTGGCTTTACTGACTACTCTCCTGCTCTGTGTTTGGTACCTCATACACTCCAGGTTTGACTCGGCTCGTTCACTACTCTTGTTGCTCACGGTGTTGCCGTGGGCAACTGCCCCATTTCCCTTAGCTTCTGTGTACCCTTGTCTGTTGGTCTGTCGTGCACTTATTGAGCGTAGGGACCGTCGCCCAGTTGTACGCCGTCACCTAGGATGGGCCGTGCGAGTAGGCAGGGACTGAGTGGCGGGTAGATTAGGGCTCACCTGTCTGTCTCCCTACCCCGGCATTACAGAAATATTAACAAACAATGAAGTGGGCAATCGACACAAGAGTCAAGGACAGGGGGTGGTGAGAGTAAACAAACACCAGACCCTTCTGTCAGAGTTGGCATTACCCAGCACCATAAGGGTGACTCTATTCTTGCTATGGGGCCCCCTTTCCTTTCACATATGCATCTGGGCCCCACTTATTCTTTAAATGTGATGTGTTAACATGTATATGATACACAGTATTATTCTGCGGCATCATTTACAATCTCTCTGGAACATCTGTCTATGGGAAAGTAGCAAAATGTCTGCTCAAATTGAGTATAAATGAGTAGGTACCTATTCCAGAATTTGGTATGGAGCCCTGTGACTAGTCGTTATACCAATAAGTAGGAGTAGATCCATTAAGATTAATTAAATCTGTCTCTAGTTGGCGCGGACCAGTGGAAGGAGGGGTGTCCAGGTGAAGGCGAAGTGGATAGTATTGTAGCGGACAGTAGAGCTAAAATTATCCATTGCCCATTGTGTCAGATAGGAGCCCTTGGACGGTCAGTAATGGGTACTCGACGCGTTCATTACATGACAGAACATTGATTTCAATGGGAACTGTGTACTACTTCATTTCACCTGCGGTGGCGCTGCAGGGAAATTGAACACTTACTGCCAGGTACGCTCACAGATTACAACTGATCGCAAACGGCTCAAGCAGCAACCAACCTCATGATCAGTTTATCATTGTGGGACCCTTTTATCAAAAAGGAATTTTTCAAAGCGGAGAACCCCTTTTGTGCATTGACTTCACCCTATTGACCGAAAAACGATCTGAAAATGTACCCCGGATTAAGATGAATAACTTGCTGAGGTTTTACACTGTAGATATTTATCAGATGTGGATCCCAATGTAACGCTGTGTGAATGTGTCAGCTGAGCTTTTCTTTTGATATCAGCTCATAATATAAAATGTTCTCCCCAAATTGATGGCGACCATGGTCCATTTACTGATAATTTGGTACTTTCTGTCGCCTGGCAACCACAACATCAGAAACATTTATAAATTAGTAATAATACGAGACCAGGAGAGATTCTGTATCTAGGAGATGGCAAACTAAAAGCATTTCAGATCCTCAGGGACAAAGACACCATCCCGAAAACCAAGAATATTTTTTTTTTGAGTGACAGCTAGAACTGGATTAATGCCCACTGAGTGTCACACGAAAATTGCGCAGGGTCATAATAAAACCCCTTCACCAGCCAGATTCTGTCCCTTCAATGGAGGTCGTTCTGTCAAACTGATTCTGAGATTATCTGAGGTGCTCGGAGACGCGTGGAAAGTCTACGGTCCCATCTGAGCTGACATTAAAAGCTACTGATGTATATTTCAAGACTTTTCCCATTGAGACTGCAAAACTTCCAAACTGTAAAACAATGTTACTATGACTGGCCCGTAAAAATGTCATTACCCAGACTTTACTGTCTGCTGTTTTATAGAGCCTGACACTATCGCATCAGCTGCAAAGTCCAGGGCTCAACGCCGCTGCCGACGCTAAAACATTCAACAACTCAGAGGCAACTAAAAAACTGATCCACTACAAGAAAAAAGTTCCTTCATTAGTGGTGAAGAAATGGAGTTTCTTAGTAAAAAAAAAGTATAAATATTACATGCAGTCAGATATGAGAACTCTAGTACCTGTCTTGGTCCATATTTTTATCCATAGGAGCAGTACTATAGTAGTTATATTCTTGTATATAGGAGCAGTATTATAGTAGTTATATTCTTGTATATAGGAGCAGTATTATAGTAGTTATATTCTTGTATATAGGGGGCAGTATAATAGTAGTTATATTCTTGTATATAGCAGCAGTATTATAGTAGTTATATTCTTGTATATAGGAGCAGTATTATAGTAGTTATATTCTTGTATATAGGGAGCAGTATTATAGTAGTTATATTCTTGTATATAGGGACAGTATTATAGTAGTTATATTCTTGTATATAGGGGCAGTATTATAGTAGTTCTAATCTTGTATATAGGGGCAGTATTATAGTAGTTATATTCTTGTATATAGGAGCAGTATTATAGTAGTTATATTCTTGTATATAGGGGGCAGTATTATAGTAGTTATATTCTTGTATATAGGGGCAGTATTATAGTAGTTATATTCTTGTATATAGGGGCAGTATTATAGTAGTTATATTCTTGTATATAGGAGCAGTATTATAGTAGATATATTCTTGTATATAGGGGGCAGTATTATAGTAGTTATATTCTTGTATATAGGGGAGCAGTATTATAGTAGTTATATTCTTGTATATAGGGAGCAGTATTATAGTAGTTATATTCTTGTATATAGGGGCAGTATTATAGTAGTTGTATTCTTGTATATAGGAGCAGTATTATAGTAGTTATATTTTTGTATATAGGAGCAGTATTATAGTAGTTATATTCTTGTATATAGGGGAGCAGTATTATAGTAGTTATATTCTTGTAAATAGGGGCAGTATTATAGTAGTTATTTTCTTGTATATAGTGGCAGTATTATAGTAGTTATATTCTAGTATATAGAGGCAGTATTATAGTAGTTATATTCTTGTATATAGGGGTCAGTATTATAGTAGTTATATTCTTGTATATAGGAGGCAGTATTATAGTAGTTATATTCTTGTATATAGGAGCAGTATTATAGTAGTTATATTCTTCTATATAGGAACAGTATTATAGTAGTTATATTCTTGTATATAGGGGGCAGTATTATAGTAGTTATATTCTAGTATATAGAGGCAGTATTATAGTAGTTATATTCTTGTATATAGGGGTCAGTATTATAGTAGTTATATTCTTGTATATAGGAGGCAGTATTATAGTAGTTATATTCTTCTATATAGGGGCAGTATTATAGTAGTTATATTCTTGTATATAGGGGCAGTATTATAGTAGTTGTATTCTTGTATATAGGAGCAGTATTATAGTAGTTATATTATTGTATATAGGAGGCAGTATTATAGTAGTTATATTCTTGTATATAGGGGGCAGTATTATAGTATTTATATTCTAGTATATAGAGGCAATATTATAGTAGTTATATTCTTGTATATAGGGGTCAGTATTATAGTAGTTATATTCTTGTATATAGGAGGCAGTATTATAGTAGTTATATTCTTCTATATAGGGGCAGTATTATAGTAGTTATATTCTTGTATATAGGGGCAGTATTATAGTAGTTGTATTCTTGTATATAGGAGCAGTATTATAGTAGTTATATTATTGTATATAGGAGCAGTATTATAGTAGTTATATTCTTGTATATAGGGGAGCAGTATTATAGTAGTTATATTCTTGTATATAGGGGCAGTATTATAGTAGTTATTTTCTTGTATATAGTGGCAGTATTATAGTAGTTATATTCTAGTATATAGAGGCAGTATTATAGTAGTTATATTCTTGTATATAGGGGTCAGTATTATAGTAGTTATATTCTTGTATATAGGAGGCAGTATTATAGTAGTTATATTCTTGTATATAGGAGCAGTATTATAGTAGTTATATTCTTCTATATAGGAACAGTATTATAGTAGTTATATTCTTGTATATAGGGGGCAGTATTATAGTAGTTATATTCTAGTATATAGAGGCAGTATTATAGTAGTTATATTCTTGTATATAGGGGTCAGTATTATAGTAGTTATATTCTTGTATATAGGAGGCAGTATTATAGTAGTTATATTCTTGTATATAGGGGCAGTATTATAGTAGTTATATTCTTGTATATAGGGGCAGTATTATAGTAGTTAGATTCTTGTATATAGGGAGCAGAATTATAGTAGTTATATTCTTCTATATAGGGGCAGTATTATAGTAGTTATATTCTTCTATATAGGGGCAGTATTATAGTAGTTATATTCTTGTATATAGGGGCAGTATTATAGCAGTTATATTCTTCAATATAGGGGCAGTATTATAGTAGTTATATTCTTGTATATAGGAGCAGTATTATAGTAGTTATATTCTTGTATATAGGGGCAGTATTATAGTAGTTATATTCTTATATATAGTAGCAGTATTATAGTAGTTATATTCTTATATATAGTAGCAGTATTATAGTAGTTATATTCTTGTATATAGGAGGCAGTATTATAGTAGTTATATTATTGTATATAGGGAGCAGTATTATAGTAGTTATATTCTTGAATATAGAAGCAGTATTATAGTAGTTATATTCTTGTAGATAGGAGCAGTATTACAGTAGGTATATTCTTGTAGATAGGAGCAGTATTACAGTAGTTATATTCTTGAATATAGGGAGCAGTATTATAGTAGTTATATTCTTGTATATAGGAGGCAGTCCTATAGTAGTTATAACCTTGTATATAGGAGCAGTATTATAGTAGTTATATTCTTGTATATAGGTGCAGTATTATAGTAGTTATATTCTTGTATATAGGAGCAGTATTATAGTAGTTATATTCTTGTATATAGGGGCAGTATTATAGTAGTTATATTCTTGTATATAGGGGCAGTATTATAGTAGTTATATTCTTGTATATAGTGGGCAGTATTATAGTAGTTATATTCTTGTATATAGGGGCAGTATTATAGTAGTTATATTCTTGTATATAGTGGGCAGTATTATAGTAGTTATATTCTTGTATATAGGGGGCAGTATTATAGCAGTTATATTCTTGAATATAGGGAGCAGTATTATAGTAGTTATATTCTTGTATATAGAGGCAGTATTATAGTAGTTATATTCTTGTATATAGGAGGCAGGCCTATAGTAGTTATATTCTTGTATATAGGAGGCAGTCCTATAGTAGTTATATTCTTGTATATAGGAGCAGTATTATAGTAGTTATATTCTTGTAGATAGGAGGCAATCCTATAGTAGTTATATTCTTGTATACAGGAGCAGTATTATAGTAGTTATATTCTTGTAGATAGGGGCAGTATTATACTAGTTATATTCTTGTATATACGGGGCAGTATTATAGTAGTTATATTCTTGTATATAGTGGGCAGTATTATAGTAGTTATATTCTTTTATATAGGGGCAGTATTATAGCAGTTATATTCTTTAATATAGGGAGCAGTATTATAGTAGTTATATTCTTGTATATAGGAGGCAGTCCTATAGTAGTTATATTCTTGTATATAGGAGCAGTATTATAGTAGTTATATTCTTGTATATAGGTGCAGTATTATAGTTATATTCTTGTATATAGGAGCAGTATTATAGTAGTTATATTCTTGTATATAGGGGCAGTATTATAGTAGTTATATTCTTGTATATAGGGGCAGTATTATACTAGTTATATTCTTGTATATAGGGGCAGTATTATAGTATGTAGAGAAGTATTCGGCACACAGACAAATATGATTCAAAACTTCTTCCGTTTTATTTGTATTGTATTCAAATGCCATGGGCGGAGTGCAACGTTTCGGTCCAAAAAGACCTTCGTCAGGCACTAAAGGTGTACAAAAAATTTTTTACACATAAATATCTAGGCATCATTTTGGTACAATATATGTATCATCTCTTATAACACAAAATAATAATGCTACATTGGAAAGAGAAAAATAGTAAATAGAAAAATAAAGATAAAATAAAGATAAATTTAAGACAAGAACAGAATATGCACAACACATACATGATTCATACTTCATCAATATCTATGCATATTAGGATTACATTTGATGTAAAAAAAGATATAAACAATCAAAAGTATGTGCATGTGTATGCCAGACGGAAGACATCATATCCGTGGCACCATATCCAAGGCTCGAAATATAGTACAAGCAAAAATCGTATAAAGAAATACATCTGGGTATATTTGTAGTGTAACAGCAATAATCCAAACGATGTCCGCAACTACTGTGGCTGGAAACAGAGTTGTGGAGTACATAGTGCACGAATATAGTGCAATTTTTTGTACACCTTTAGTGCCTGACGAAGGTCTTTTTGGACCGAAACGTTGCACTCCGCCCATGGCATTTGAATACAATACAAATAAAACGGAAGAAGTTTTGAATCATATTTGTCTGTGTGCCGAATACTTCTCTACATACGATTGGGTTGGGACCCTATTCGTGCACCTCCTATAGGTCTTGTGCACTCTGAACCAATACCGGGCAGTATTATAGTAGTTATATTCTTGAATATAGGGAGCAGTATTATAGTAATTATATTCTTGTATATAGAGGCAGTATTATAGTAGTTATATTCTTGTATATAGGAGGCAGTCCTATAGTAGTTATATTCTTGTATATAGGAGCAGTATTATAGTAGTTATATTCTTGTATATAGGAGGCAGTCCTATAGTAGTTATATTCTTGTATATAGGAGCAGTATGAGGGCAAAGCCACACGTGGCGGAATTGCTTTTGAATTCCGCTGCGGACACTCCGCAGCGTTAATCCGCAGCGGAGCCGTTTCTCCATTGACTTCCACTTCTATTTAGTAGGGTTCGTTTAGACGAGGCTGAAAATTCCGCTGCGGAGCATAGGCTGCGGTGCGGAATTTGGTGTCCGCAGCATGCAATGGATGTTGCGGAGTTGTGGCGGACTGGTTGCGGACTCATGGCGGAATTTCTCCATTGTCTTCAATGGAGATTCTAATTTCCGCAATGAAGTCCGCAGCTGTCATGCACATGTTATGTGGGCTGCGGATGCGTCTTGCTTTTTTGACATGACATTTCTTCATTCTGGCTGGACCTATGTATTTCTAGGTCTACAGCCAGACTGAGGAAGTCAATGGGGCTCCCGTAATTACGGAAGCGTTGCTAGGAGACGTCAGTAAATAGTCACTGTCCAGGGTGCTGAAAGAGTTAAGCGATCGGCAGTAACTGTTTCTGCACCCGGGACAGTGACTACCGATCCCAATATACAGAAACCTGTAAAAAAAAATAGAAGTTCATACTTACCGAGAACTCCCTGCTTCTGTCTCCAGTCCGGCTTCCCAGGATGACGTTTCAGTCTAAATGACGGCTGCAGCCAATCACAGGCCACTCACAGGCTGCAGCGGTCACATGGACTGCCGCGTCATCCAGGGAGGTCGGGCTGGATGCCAAAAGAGGGACGCGTCACCAAGACAACGGCCGGTAAGTATGAAATTCGTTTACTTTCACTAGGGAAAGTGCTGTCCCTTCTCTCTATCCTGCACTGATAGAGAGAAGGGAAGCACTTTTCCCGCAGTCCGCAGCAGCTAGTCCGCATCAATTTACTGCACATTTTGGGCAGATCCGCCGCAGAATCTGCAACGCAGATTCTGTGCGGCATTGATGCGGACAGTTGCGGAGGAAAACCGCCACGTGTGGGCATGCCCTTATAGTAGTTATATTCTTGTAGATAGGGAGCAGTATTATATCTCTAGAAATGTAATATTAGTATACTATGTGAATATTGTTCTTCCCATGCCTAGGTCTGGATACATGAAAAACTAATAACAGATTAATCTCTGCCCTTTTGGAGGTTGTATGAGGTGGGCTCTCTTTGTGCTTGTATAGATTCACCCACTTTAAAAATGATGTGTCTTCACATCTGAGATTTTAGTCATCATGTTTTTCATAGAATATGTGCTACATGTATAACATTTCCATTCAAAAAATATCTTCTGGTTGCCTTGAGTCATCTCTCTAATATTTTTCATTTGTCAAACATTTTTCTATTTTGCAAATATAAAGAATGATTATTTCCGGTTACAGTGGGCGACGATGCCATTTATTCACATGCAAAGTCTGACAGGAGATTTCATTGTTACAAAGTGACATTGAAGCGTTTCTGATGTATTTATTGACAGTCATTTCTAGTGACAGGATCATTAGGACTTATTTAAAGGGTGAGCAAAAAAACAAAAAACTAATATAATGTGAACAATATCACTCTTATATGTATGTATGTAGCTAAAAGTAATGCTGCTCATATAGAGGCTGCCATGATTGTTGTTGCTGGAATGGGGACGCTAAACCTATACAGTATATACAGACACTGCATTCACCGTCTTGGTTGCAGAACTGCTTTTCTATATAATCCTATCCATTAAAATCTAACCTACACAGACTATTACTAGTACTGCATTCAGGTTATAGAATTTAGCAACTATAGGATTTGAATTCAATAAATCTAATTGTCCTATGGTAACACATTGACCCTGTATAAATTTAGAACACCTCTACTTTCTTTTCCCCAAGTCCTCCTCTTGAAATAAAAATAAACCAAAGAAGAAGAAAATGACTACTATAAGGGTGGGCTTACACATGGATTACTTCCATTATTTTTCCTCAGCGTAACCCTACACTGGGGAAAACTGGAAAAATGGAGCGCCATTACTAGCGGCTAGCCGCAACTTTACCCGGAGTGCCAACTACAGGATTAACTCCTTGCAGAACGACTCAGAGCCTGATGAAGGTCATGAGGCCGAAACGTTGCACTAGGTTATTGTCAAATTTCTAATAAAAACAAGATTCCATTCTATACTACAACATTGTGTGCCGAATACTTTTGTTCATTACAATTAGGTTGGGGCCCTATTCATGCACCTGCCTAGACCAGTGCAATCTGAACCACTACGTACCCTAGCGTATGTTTACGCTGCGTAAATACAAAAGACAAACAGAACGTGTTAGCGCACCCTAATACTGCCCCCATAAAAAAAACTATAAAATATTATAATACTGCTCCTATGTACTAGAATATAACGACTATAACACTGCCCCCTATATACAAGAATATATCTACTATAATACTGCCCTCTATATACAAGAATATAACTACTATAATACTGCCCCTATATACAAGAATATAACTACTATAATACTGCTCCTATATACAAGAATATAACTACTATAATACTGCCCCTGTATACAAGAATATAACTACTATAATACTGCCCCTATATACAAGAATATAACTACTATAATATTGCCCCCTATATACAAGAATAAATCTACTATAATACTGCCCCCTATATACAAGAATATAACTACTATAATACTGCCCCCTATATACAAGAATATAACTACTATAATACTGCTCCCTATATACAAGAATATAACATCTATAATACTGCTCCCTATATACAAGAATATAACATCTATAATACTGCCCCTATATACAAGAATATAACTACCATACTACTCCTATATACAAGAATATAACTACTATAATACTGCTCCTATATACAAGAATATAACTACTATAACACTGCCCCTATATGCAAGAATATAACTACTATAATACTGCTCCCTATATACAAGAATATAACATCTATAATACTGCTCCTATATACAAGAATATAACTACTATAATACTGCCCCTATATACAAGAATATATCTAATATAATACTGCCCCCTATATACAAGAATATAACTACTATAATACTGCCTCCTATATACAAGAATATAACTACTATAATACTGCTCCCTATATACAAGAATATAACATCTATAATACTGCCCCTATATACAAGAATATAACTACCATACTACTCCTATATACAAGAATATAACTACTATAATACTGCCCCTATATACAAGAATATCTCTAATATAATACTGCCCCCTATATACAGGAATATAACTACTATAATACTGCCTCCTATATACAAGAATATAACTACTATAATACTGCCTCCTATATTAAAGAATATAACTACTATAATACTGCTCCTATATACAAGAATATAACTACTATAATACTGCTCCTATATACAAGAATATAAATACTATAATACTGCCCCTATATACAAGAATATAACTACTATACTGCTGCCCCTATATACAAGAATATAACTACTATAATACTGCTCCTATATACAAGAATATAACTACTATAATACTGCTCCTATATACAAGAATATAACTACTATAATACTGCTCTTATATACAACAATATAACTACTATAATACTGCCCATATATACAAGAATATAACTACTATAATACTGCCCTATATACAAGACTATAACTACTATAATACTGCTCATATATTCAAGAATATAACTACTATAATACTGCCTCCTATGTACAAGAATATAACTACTATAATACTGCCTCCTATATACAAGAATATAACTACTATAATACTGCTCCTATATACAAGAATATAACTGCTATAATACTGCCCCTATATACAAGAATATAACTGCTATAATACTGCTCCCTATATACAAGAATATAACTACTATAATACTGCCCCTATATACAAGAATATAACTACTATAATACTGCTCCTATATATATAAGAATATAACTACTATAATACTGCTCCCTATATACATGAATATAACTACTATAAGGGCATGCCCACACGTGGCGGATTTCCTCCGCAACTGTCCGCATCAATGCCGCACAGAATCTGCGTTGCAGATTCTGCGGCGGATCTGCCCAAAATGTGCAGTAAATTGATGCGGACTAGCTGCTGCGGACTGCGGGAAAAGTGCTTCCCTTCTCTCTATCAGTGCAGGATAGAGAGAAGGCACAGCACTTTCCCTAGTGAAAGTAAACAAATTTCATACTTACCGGCCGTTGTCTTGGTGACGCGTCCCTCTTTCGGCATCCAGCCCGACCTCCCTGGATGACGTGGCAGTCCATATGACCGCTGCAGCCTGTGATTGGCTGCAGCCGTCATTTAGACTGAAACGTCATCCTGGGAAGCAGGACTGGAGACAGAAGCAGGGAGTTCTCGGTAAGTATGAACTTCTATTTTTTTGACAGGTTGCTGTATATTGGGATCGGTAGTCACTGTCCAGGGTGCAGAAACAGTTACTGCCGATCGCTTAACTCTTTCAGCACCCTGGACAGTGACTATTTACTGACGTCTCCTAGCAACGCTCCCGTAATTACGGGAGCCCCATTGACTTCCTCAGTCTGGCTGTAGACCTAGAAATACATAGTTCCAGCCAGAAAGAAGAAATGTCATGTCAAAAAAGCAAGACGCATCCGCAGCACATATAACATTTTCATGACAGCTGCGGACTTCATTGCGGAATTTAGAATCTCCATTGAAGTCAATGGAGAAATTCCGCCATGAGTCCGCAACCAGTGCGCCACAACTCCGCAACAGCCCTAGCATGCTGCGGACACCAAATTCCGCTCCGCAGCCTATGCTCCGCAGCGGAATTTTACGCATCGTCTAAACGAACACTGCTAAATAAAAGTGGAAGTCAATGGACAAACGGCTCCGCTGCGGATTAACGCTGCGGAGTGTCCGCTGCGGAATTCAAGATGAATCCCGCCACGTGTGGCTTTGCCCTAATACTGCTCCTATATAGAAGAATATAACTACTATAATACTGCTCCTATATACAAGAATATAACGACTATAATACTGCCTCCTATATACAAGAATATAACTACTATAATACTGCCCCTATATACAAGAATATAACTACTATAATACTGCCCCTATATACAAGAATATAACTACTATAATACTGCTCCTATATACAAGAATATAACTACTATAATACTGCCCCTATATACAAGAATATAACTACTATAATACTGCCCCCTATATACAAGAATATAACTACTATAATACTGCTCCTATATACAAAAATATAACTACTATAACACTGCCCCCTATATATAAGAATATAACTACTATAATACTGCCCACTATATACAAGAATTTAACTACTATAATACTGCCCCCTATATACAAGAATATAACTACTATAACACTGCTCCTATATACAATAATATAACTACTATAATACTGCCCCTACATACAAGAATATAACTACTATAATACTGCTCCCTATATACAAGAATATAACTACTATAATACTGCTCCTATATACAAGAATATAACTACTATACTACTGCCCCTATATACAAGAATATAACTACTATAATACTGCCCCTATATACAAGAATATAACTACTATAATACTGCTCCTATATACAAGAATATAACTACTATAACACTGCCCACTATATACAAGAATATAACTACCATAATACTGCCCCCTATATACAAGAATATAACTACTATAATACTACCCCCTATATACAAGAATATAACTAATATAACACTGCTCCCATATACAAGAATATAACTACTATAATACTGCTCCCTATATACAAGAATATAAATACTATAATACTGCCCTCTATATACGAGAATATAACTACTATAATACTGCCCTCTATATACGAGAATATAACTACTATAATACTACCCCCTATATACAAGAATATAACTACTATAACACTGCTCCTATATACAAGAATATAACTACTATAATACTGCCTCCCATATACAAGAATATAACTACTATAATACTGCTCCCTATATACAAGAATATAACTACTATAATACTGCCCTCTATATACGAGAATATAACTACTATAATACTGCCCCCTATATACAAGAATATAACTACTATAATACTGCCCGCTATATACAAGAATATAACTACTATAATACTGCTCCCTATATACAAGAATATAACTACTATAACACTGCCCCTATATACAAGAATATAAACACTATAATACTGCCCCTATATACAAGAATATAACTACTATAATACTGCCCCTATATACAAGAATATAACTACTATAATACTGCCTCCTATATACAAGAATATAACTACTATAATACTACCCCCAATATACAATAATATAACTACTATAATACTGCTCCTATATACAAGAATATAACGACTATAATACTGCCCGCTATATACAAGAATATAACTACTATAATACTGCCCCCTATATACAAGAATATAACTACTATAACACTGCCCCTATATACAAGAATATAACCACTATAATACTGCCCCAATATACAAGAATATAACTACTATAATACTGCCCTCTATATACGAGAATATAACTACTATAATACTGCCCCTATATACAAGAATATAACTACTATAATACTGCCTCCTATTTACAAGAATATAACTACTATAATACTACTCCCTATATAAAAGAATATAACTACTATAATACTGCTCCTATATACAAGAATATAACTACTATAATACTGCCCCTATATACAAGAATATAACTCCTATAATACTGCCCTCTATATACAAGAATATAACTACTATAATACTGCCAGCTATATACAAGAATATAACTACTATAATACTGCTCCTATATACAAGAATATAACTACTATAACACTGCTCCTATATACAAGAATATAACTACTATAATACTGCTCCCTATATACAAGAATATAACTACTATAATACTGCTCCAATATACACTATAACTACTATAATACTGCTCCTATATACAATAATATAACTACTATAATGCTGCCCCTATATACAAGAATATAACTACTGTAATACTGTCCCCTATATACAAGAATATAACTACTGTAATACTGCCCCTATATACAAGAATATAACTACTATAATACTACCCCTATATATAAGAATATAGCTACTATAATACTGCCCCCTATATACAAGATTATAACTACTATAATACTGCCCCCTATATACAAGAATATAACTACTATAATACTGCCCCCTATATACAAGAATATAACTACTATAATAATACTGCTCCTATATACAAGAATATAACTACTATAATACTGCCCCCTATATACAAGAATATAACTACTATAATACTGCTCCTATATACAAGAATATAACTACTATAATACTGCCCCTATATACAAGAATATAACTACTATATTACTGCTCTCTATATACAAGAATATAATTACTATAATACTGCTCCTATATACAAGAATATAACTACTATAATACTGCCCCTATATACAAGAATATAACTACTATAATACTGCCCCAATATACAAGAATATAACTACTATAATACTGCCCCTATATACAGGAATATAACTACTATAATACTGTCCCCTATATACAGGAATATAACTACTATAATACTGCCCTATATACAAGAATATAACTACTATAATACTCCTCCTATATACAAGACTATAACTACTATAATACTGCCCCCTATATACAAGAATATAACTACGATAATACTGCCACCTATATACAAGAATATAATTACTATAATACTGCCCTATATACAAGAATATAACTACTATAATACTGCTCCTATATACAAGAATATAACTACTATAACACTGCTCCCTATATACAAGAATATAACTACTATAATATTGTTCCCTATATACAAGAATATAACTACTATAATACTGCCCCTATTTACAAGAATATATCTACTATAATACTGCCCCCTATATAGAAGAATATAACTACTATAATACTATCCCCTATATAGAAGAATATAACTACTATAATACTATCCCCTATATACAAGACTATAACTACTATAATACTGCCCCTATATACAAGACTATAACTACTATAATACTGCCTCCTATATACAAGTATATAACTACAATAATACTGCTCCTATATACCAGAATATAACTACTATAATACCGCTCCTATATACAAGAATAATATAACAACTATAATAATGCCCCCTATATAGAAGAATATAACTACTATAATACTATCCACTATATACAAGACTATAACTACTATAATACTGCCCCCTATATACAAGAAGATAACTACTATAATACTGCCCCCTATATACAGGAGTATAACTACTATAATACTGCTCCATCTATTAGAATAGAACTACTATAATACTGCCCCCTATATTCAAGAATATAACTACTATAATACTGCTCCTATATACAAGAATATAACTACTATAATACCGCTCCTATATACAAGAATATAACTACTATAATACTGCCCCTATATACAAGAATATAACTACTATAATACTGCTCCTATATACAAGAATATAACTACTATAATACTGCCCCTATATACAAGAATATAACTACTATAATACTGCCCCTATATACAAGAATATAACTACTATAATACTGCCCCTATATACAAGAATATAACTACTATAATACTGCCCCTTATATACAAGAATATAACTACTATAATACTGCCTCTATATACAAGAATATAACTACTATAATACTGCCTCTATATACAAGAATATAACTACTATAATACTGCTCCTATATACAAGAATATAACTACTATAATACTGCACCTATATACAAGAATATAACTACTATAATACTGCCCCTATATACAAGAATATAACTACTATAATACTGCCCCTATATACAAGAATATATCTACTATAATACTGCCCCTATATACAAGAATATAACTACTATAATACTGCCCCCTATATACAAGAATGTAACTACTATAATACTGCCTCCTATATACAAGAATATAACTACTATAATACTTCTCCTATATATAAGAATATAACTACTATAATACTGCCAATATATACAAGAATATAACTACTATAATACTGCCCCTATATACAAGAATATAACTACTAAAATACTGCCCCTATATACAAGAATATAACTACTATAATACTGCCCCTCTATACAAGAATATAACTACTATAATACTGCCTCCTATATGCAAAAATAGAACTACTATAATACTGTTCATATAAACAAGAATATAACTAATATAATACTGCCCCCTATATACAAGAATATAACTACTATAATACTGCCCCTTATATACACGAATATAACAACTATAATACTGCCCCCTATATTCAAGAATATAACTACTATAATACTGCCTCCTAAATACAAGAATATAACTATTATAATACTGCTCCTATATACAAGAATATAACTACTGTAACACTGCTCCTGTATACAAGAATATAACTACTATAATACTGCTCCTATGTACAAGTCTATAACTACTATAATACTACTCCTATATACAAGAATATAACTTCTATAATACTGCTCTTATATATATAAGAATATAACTACTATAATACTTCTCCTATATACAAGAATATAACTACTATAATACAGCCCCCTATATGCAAGAATATAACTACTATAATACTGCCCCCTGTATACAAGAAAATAACTACTATAACACTGCCCCCTATATATAAGAATATAACTACTATAATACTTCTCCTATATATAAGAATAGAACTACTATAATACTGCCCCCTATATACAAGAATATAACAATTATAATACTGCCCCTATATACAAGAATATAAGTACTATAATACTTCCCCCTATATACAAGAATTTAAGTACTATAATACTGCCCCCTATTGTTAGGGATCTGCCAGGTACTTCATCTAGCTATACTCCTGGGATTAATCAATCCACACCTGAGGCCAGACCTGTTCGACTGACACCATCTCCCACCAACCAGGGTGGCAGGCTCAGGAGTGGGAGAGCCTATCGCGGCCTGGTCTGTCGGAGTTAGCTCCGCCCCCTGCCCTTTATTACCTGCCCTGTGCTCTCCCTCAGTGCTTGTAATTCTTTTGGATTCCTGGCCCCACTGCTGCTTGCTCCAGCCTGCTTCTGCCGTGCTTCTGCCTTGCTGCAGTTCTGCTCGACCTGCTTTGCTTTGCCCCTGGCTTGCTTCTGTCTCCGTGCCCGCTCGGGTGTACTCACTTCGTCCTGGTCCTGACTGTTCGTTCGCCGCCCCGTTTCCTCGTGGCGTTCCGTGGCTACTGCCCCTTCCCTTGCGTGTTCCCTGTTTGTCTTCCCGTGCACTTAGCCAGCGTAGGGACCGCCGCCCAGTTGTACCTCGTCGCCTAGGGCGGGTCGTTGCAAGTAGGCAGGGACAGGGCGGTGGGTAGATTAGGGCTCACTTCCCCTTCACCTCCTTCCTGCTATTACATAATTACAAGCCCTTACCTAGTCTACCATTTCTCCTACGCTGACGCTATCATGGACCCCCTTGAGACCCTGACCCAGCAGATGCAGGGCCTCTCCCTACAGGTCCAGGCCCTGGCCCAAAGGGTCAATCAGGGTGACGCTGCTTTAGTAGTACCCCTCACCTCACCTCTAGAACCTGACCTCAAGCTACCTGACCGGTTTTCAGGGGACCGTAAGACGTTTCTCTCCTTCCGGGAGAGTTGCAGACTGTATTTCCGCCTAAAGCCCCACTCCTCAGGTTCCGAGAACCAGCGGGTGGGTATCATCATATCCCGACTCCAGGAAGGGCCCCAAGAGTGGGCCTTCTCCATGGCTCCTGACGCCCCTGAACTTTCCTCTGTTGATCGTTTTTTCTCTGCCCTCGGACTCATTTACGACGAGACTGACAGGACTGCTTTAGCCGAGAGTCAGCTGGTGACCTTACGTCAGGGTAGGAGACCGGTTGAGGAATACTGTTCTGATTTTAGGAAGTGGTGCGTAGCTTCTCAGTGGAACGATCCGGCCCTAAGGTGCCAGTTTAGGTTAGGATTATCTGACGCCCTGAAGGATCTGCTGGTTAGCTACCCCTCGCCTGACTCCCTTGACCAGGTTATGGCCCTAGCAGTACGACTTGACCGACGTCTCAGGGAACGTCAGCTAGAACGCTTCAGTGTGCTCCCCTCTGACTTTTCTGCGATCCCCCCCGAGGTCCCGTCTCCTCGCCCCTCCACGGAGGACTCGGAGGTACCTATGCAACTCGGGGCCTCCATGTCCCCTCGACAACGTAGGGAGTTTCGCAGAATGAATGGTCTCTGCTTCTACTGTGGGGACGACAAGCATCTACTCAACACCTGTCCCAGGCGCAAGAATAAGAAGCCGGAAAACTTCCGCGCCTAAGTGATCATCGGGGAGGTCACTTGGGCGCACAGGTATTTCCCGTTAATGTGAAACGCAATAAAATTTTGCTTCCCTTTCAGGTCTCGTTTGCTGGCCGGTCTGCCACGGGCAGTGCTTTCGTGGATTCTGGCTCATCTGCTAATATCATGTCTGTGGAATTTGCTATGTCTCTAAAGATGCCTTGTATTGATTTACCTTATCCTATCCCTGTAGTAGGAATCGACTCAACCCCCCTTGCTAATGGTTATTTTACTCAGCATACTCCTGTTTTTGAACTCCTGGTTGGCTCCATGCATTTGGAGCAGTGCTCTGTACTGGTGATGCAGGGATTATCGTCTGATCTAGTTTTAGGCCTTCCCTGGTTGCAGTTGCATAATCCCACATTTGATTGGAATACTGGGGATCTCACCAAATGGGGTAATGAATGTCTTATGTCATGTCTTTCTGTTAACTCTATTTCTCCCCGGGAGGAGGTAAACACGCTTCCTGAGTTTGTTCAGGACTTCGCCGATGTGTTTTCTAAGGAGGCCTCCGAGGTGTTGCCCCCCCCATAGAGATTACGATTGCGCTATCGATTTGGTGCCTGGTGCCAAGCTTCCTAAGGGTAGGATATTTAATCTTTCATGTCCTGAACGTGAAGCGATGAGGGTGTATATCCAAGAATGCCTGGCCAAGGGTTTCATTCGCCCCTCGACTTCTCCTGTAGGTGCTGGCTTCTTCTTCGTGGGGAAGAAGGATGGTGGTCTTAGGCCGTGCATTGATTATCGTAACCTGAATAAAGTCACCGTAAGGAACCAGTACCCACTTCCTTTGATTCCGGATCTTTTTAATCAGGTTCAGGGAGCCCAATGGTTTTCTAAGTTCGATCTACGGGGGGCATATAACCTTATCCGCATCAAAGAGGGGGATGAGTGGAAAACTGCGTTCAACACACCCGAGGGTCATTTCGAATACCTGGTCATGCCCTTTGGGTTGTGTAATGCCCCTGCTGTCTTCCAGAATTTTATTAATGAAATCCTGAGAGAGTACCTGGGTAATTTTCTTGTTGTGTACCTTGATGACATACTGGTGTTTTCCAAGGACTGGTCCTCCCACGTGGAGCATGTCAGGAAGGTGCTCCAGGTCCTTCGGGAGAATAATCTGTTTGCTAAGACTGAAAAATGTGTCTTTGGGGTACAGGAGATACCATTTTTAGGGCAAATCCTCACTCCTCATGAATTCCGCATGGACCCTGCCAAGGTTCAAGCTGTGGCGGAATGGGTCCAACCTGCCTCCCTTAAGGCGTTACAGTGTTTTTTAGGGTTCGCCAACTATTACAGGAGATTTATTGCCAACTTCTCGGTCGTCGCTAAGCCTCTTACGGACCTTACCCGCAAGGGTGCCGATGTCCTCCATTGGCCCCCTGAGGCCGTCCAGGCCTTTGAGACTCTCAAGAAGTGCTTTATCTCGGCCCCCGTGCTGATTCAGCCCAACCAAGAGGAGCCATTTATTGTGGAGGTTGACGCTTCCGAGGTGGGAGTGGGGGCCGTCTTGTCCCAGGGTACCAGCTCCCTCACCCATCTCCGCCCCTGTGCTTACTTTTCTAGGAAGTTTTCGCCCACGGAGAGTAACTATGATATTGGCAACCGCAAACTTCTAGCCATTAAATGGGCTTTTGAGGAGTGGCGGCACTTCCTGGAGGGGGCCAGACACCAGGTAACGGTCCTTACGGATCACAAGAATCTGGTTTTCCTAGAATCGGCCCGGAGGCTTAATCCTAGACAAGCTCGGTGGGCACTATTCTTTACCAGATTTAATTTCTTGGTTACCTATAGGGCTGGGTCCAAGAATATTAAGGCTGACGCTCTGTCACGTAGTTTCATGGCCAATCCTCCTTCCGAGAAGGATCCTGTTTGTATTTTACCCCCTGGTATAATCGTCTCTGCCACGGATTCTGATTTAGCTTCTGATATTGCGGCTGATCAGGGTGCAGCTCCCGGGAACGTCCCTGGGGACAAACTGTTTGTTCCCCTGCAATACCGGCTGAGGGTACTCAGGGAAAACCATGACTCCGCTCTATCTGGTCATCCTGGCATCTTGGGCACCAAACACCTCATTACCAGAAACTATTGGTGGCCTGGGTTGCCTAAAGATGTTAGGGCTTACGTCGCCGCTTGTGAGGTTTGCGCTAGGTCCAAAACCCCTAGGTCCCGACCTGCGGGCCTACTACGTTCCTTGCCCATCCCCCAGAGACCTTGGACCCATATCTCCATGGATTTTATCACCGATTTGCCTCCATCTCAGGGCAAGTCGGTGGTGTGGGTGGTAGTCGACCGCTTCAGCAAGATGTGCCACTTTGTGCCCCTTAAGAAGCTACCTAACGCCAAGACGTTAGCTTCTTTGTTTGTGAAACACATCCTGCGTCTCCATGGGGCCCCAGTCAATATCGTTTCTGACAGAGGGGTACAATTTGTTTCCTTATTTTGGAGAGCTTTTTGTAAAAAGTTGGAGATTGATCTGTCCTTCTCCTCCGCCTTCCATCCCGAAACTAATGGCCAAACGGAAAGGACCAACCAATCCCTGGAACAATATTTAAGGTGTTTCATCTCTGACTGTCAATTCGATTGGGTCTCATTCCTTCCCCTTGCTGAATTTTCCCTGAATAACCGGGTCAGTAACTCGTCAGGGGTCTCCCCGTTTTTCTGTAATTTCGGGTTTAACCCAAGGTTCTCCTCCGTCTCCCCTGGTTGTTCCAATAATCCTGAGGTAGAGGAGGTTCATCGGGAACTGTGCACTGTCTGGGCCCAGGTTCAGAAGAACCTAGAGGCGTCCCAGAGCGCACAAAAGATTCAGGCGGATAGTAGACGTTCTGCTAACCCCCGGTTTGTCGTCGGGGATTTGGTCTGGTTGTCGTCCAGGAACTTGCGCCTTAAGGTCCCGTCCAGGAAGTTTGCTCCCCGATTTATTGGACCTTATAAGATCATTGAAGTCCTCAACCCTGTATCCTTCCGTCTGGAGCTCCCCCCATCCTTTCGCATACATGACGTCTTCCATGCCTCCCTCCTTAAACGCTGCTCCCCGTCCTGGTCCCCCTCGAGGATACCTCCTGTTCCCGTTCTCACCCCTGAAGGGGTGGAATTCGAGGTTGCCAAGATTATGGACAGTAGGATGGTCCAGGGCTCCCTCCAGTACCTGGTCCATTGGAGAGGATACGGGCCGGAGGAGAGGACTTGGGTACCTGCCCGTGATGTTCACGCTGGGGTATTGATCAGGAGGTTCCACCTCCTCTTCCCCACTAAACCGGGTCCCCTTAGTAAGGGTCCGGTGGCCCCTCATAAAAGGGGGAGTACTGTTAGGGATCTGCCAGGTACTTCATCTAGCTATACTCCTGGGATTAATCAATCCACACCTGAGGCCAGACCTGTTCGACTGACACCATCTCCCACCAACCAGGGTGGCAGGCTCAGGAGTGGGAGAGCCTATCGCGGCCTGGTCTGTCGGAGTTAGCTCCGCCCCCTGCCCTTTATTACCTGCCCTGTGCTCTCCCTCAGTGCTTGTAATTCTTTTGGATTCCTGGCCCCACTGCTGCTTGCTCCAGCCTGCTTCTGCCGTGCTTCTGCCTTGCTGCAGTTCTGCTCGACCTGCTTTGCTTTGCCCCTGGCTTGCTTCTGTCTCCGTGCCCGCTCGGGTGTACTCACTTCGTCCTGGTCCTGACTGTTCGTTCGCCGCCCCGTTTCCTCGTGGCGTTCCGTGGCTACTGCCCCTTCCCTTGCGTGTTCCCTGTTTGTCTTCCCGTGCACTTAGCCAGCGTAGGGACCGCCGCCCAGTTGTACCTCGTCGCCTAGGGCGGGTCGTTGCAAGTAGGCAGGGACAGGGCGGTGGGTAGATTAGGGCTCACTTCCCCCTCACCTCCTTCCTGCCATTACACCTATATACAAGAATATAACTACTATAATACTGCCCATTTATACAAGAATATAACTACTATAATACTGCCCCCTATATACAAGAATATAATTACTATAATACTGCCTCCTATATACAAGAATATAACTGCTATAATACTGCTCCTATATACTGGAATATAAGTACTATAATACTGCCCCTATATACAAGAATATAACTACTATAATACTGCCCCCTACATACAAGAATATAACTACTATAATACTGCCCATATATACAAGAATATAACTACTATAATACTGCTCCAATATACAAGAATATAACTACTATAATACTGCACCCATATACAAGAATATATATACTATAATACTGTCCCCTATATACAAGAATATAACTACTATAATATGGCCCCCTATATACAAGAATATAACTACTATAATACTGCCTCTATATACAAGAATATAACTGCTATAATACTGTCCCCTATATACAAGAATATAACTACTATAATACTGCTCCTATATATAAGAATATAACTGCTATAGTACTTCTCCTATATATAAGAATATAACTACTATAATACTGCCCCTATATACAAGAATATAACTACTATAATACTGCCCCCTATATACAAGAATATAACTACTATAATACTTCTCCTATATATAAGAATATAACTACTATAATACTGCCCCCTATATACAAGAATATAACAACTATAATACTGCCCCTATATACAAAGAATATAACTACTATAATACTGCCCCCTATATACAAGAATATAACTACTATAATACTGCCCCCTATATACAAGAATATAACTACTATAATACTGCCCCTATATACAAGAATATAACTACTATAATACTGCCCCTATATACAAGAATATAACTACTATAATACTGCCTCCTATATACAAGAATATAACTGCTATAATACTGCTCCTATATACTAGAATATGAGTACTATAATACTGCCCCTATATACAAGAATATAACTACTATAATACTGCCCCCTACATACAAGAATATAACTACTATAATACTGGCCATATATACAAGAATATAACTACTATAATATTGCCCCTATATACAAGAATATAACTACTATAATACTGCCCCCTATATACAAGAATATAATTACTATAATACTGCCTCTATATACAAGAATATAACTGCTATAATACTGTCCCCTATTTACAAGAATATAACTACTATAATACTGCTCCCTATATACAAGAATATAACTACTATAATACTGCCCCTATATACAAGAATATAACTACTATAATACTGCACCTATATACAAGAATATAACTACATAATACTGCCCCCTATGTACAAGAATATAACTACTATAATACTGCCCCTATATACAAGAATATAACTACTATAATACTGCCGCTATATACAAGAATATAACTACTATAATACTGCTCCTATATACAAGAATATAACTACTATAATACTGCCCCCTAAATAAAAGAATATAACTACTATAATACTGCCCCTATATACAAGAATATAATTACTATAATACTGCCCCTATATACAAGAATATAACTATTATAATACTGCCCCTATATACAAGATTATAACTACTATAATACTGCTCCTATATACAAGAATATAACTACTATAATACTGCCCCTATATACAATAATATAGCTACTATAATACTGCCGCTATGTACAAGAATATAACTATTATAATACTGCCCCCTAAATACAAGAATATAACCACTATAATACTGCTCCTATATACAAGAATATAACTACTATAATACTGCTTTTATATACAAGAATATAACTACTATAATACTGCCCCTATATACAAGAATATAATTACTATAATACTGCCTCCTATATACAAGAATATAACTACTATAATACTGCCCCCTATGTACAAGAATATAACTACTATAATACTGCCCCCATATACAAGAATATAACTACTATAATACTGCCCCTATGTACAAGAATATAACTACTATAATACTGCCCCCTATATACAAGAATATAACGACTATAATACTGCCCCCTATGTACAAGAATATAACTACTATTATACTGCCCCCTATATACAAGAATATAACTACTATAATACTGCCCCTACATACAAGAATATAACAACTATAATACTGCCCCTATATACAAGAATATAACTACTATAATACTGCCCCTATATACAAGAATATAACTACTATAATACTGCACCCTATATACAAGAATATAACTACTATAATACTGCCCCCTATGTACAAGAATATAACTACTATAATACTGCCCCCTATATACAAGAATATAACTACTATAATAGTGCCCCTATGTACAAGAATATAACTACTATATTACTGCCCCCTATATACAAGAATATAACTACTATAATACTGCCCCCTATATACAAGAATATAACTACTATAATACTGCCCCTATCTACAAGAATATAACTACTATAATACTGCCCCTATATACAAGAATATAACTACTATAATACTGCCCCCTATATACAAGAATATAACAACTATAAAACTGCCCCTATATACAAGAATATAACTACTATAATAGTGCTCTTATATACAAGAATATAAATACTATAATACTGCCTCCTATATACAAGAATATAACTACTATAATACTGCCCCCTATATACAAGAATATAACTACTATAATACTGCTCCTATATACAAGAATATAACTACTATAATACTGCCTCTATATACAAGAATATAAGTACTATAATACTGCCCCCTATATACAAGAATATAACTACTATAATACTGCCCCCCATATACAAGAATATAACTACTATAATACTGCCCCTATGTACAAGAATATAACTACTATAATACTGCCCATTATATACAAGAATATAACGACTATAATACTTCCCCCTATGTACAAGAATATAACTACTATAATACTGCCCCCTATATACAAGAATATAACTACTATAATACTGCCCCTACATACAAGAATATAACAACTATAATACGGCCCCTATATACAAGAATATAACTACTATAATACTGCCCTTATATACAAGAATATAACTACTATAATACTGCACCCTATATACAAGAATATAACTACTATAATACTGCCCCCTATGTACAAGAATATAACTACTATAATACTGCCCCCCATATACAAGAATATAACTACTATAATAGTGCCCCTATGTACAAGAATATAACTACTATATTACTGCCGCCTATATACAAGAATATAACTACTATAATACTGCCCCCTATATACAAGAATATAACTACTATAATACTTCTCCTATATACAAGACTATAACTACTATAATACTGCTCCCTTTATACAAGAATATAACTGCTATAATACTGCTCCTATATACTAGAATATAACTACTATAATACTGCCCCCATATACAAGAATATAACTACTATAATACTGCCCCTATATACAAGAATATAACTACTATAATACTGCCCCTATATACAAGAATATAACTACTATAATACTGCCCCCTATATACAAGAATATAACTGCTATAATACTGCCCCCATATACAAGAATATAACTACTATAATACTGCCCTATATACAAGAATATAACTACTATAATACTGCTCCTAATACTAGAATATAACTACTATAATACTGCCCCCTATATACAAGAATATAACTACTATAATACTGCCCCTATATACAAGAATATAACTACTATAATACTGCCCCTATATACAAGAATATAACTACTGTAATACTGCTCCTATATACAAGAATATAACTACTATAATACTGCTCCTATATACAAGAATATAACTACTATAATACTGCCCCTATATACAAGAATATAACTACTATAATACTGCCCTATATACAAGAATATAACTACTATCATACTGCTCCTATATACAAGATTATAACTACTATAATGCTGCCCCTATATACAAGAATATAACTACTATAATACTGCTCCTATATACAAGAATATAACTACAATAATACTGCCCCCTATATACAAGAATATAACTACTATAATACTGCCCCTATATACAAGAATTTAACTATAATACTGCTCCCTATATACAAGAACATAACTACTATAATACTGTTCCCTATATACAAGAATATAAATACTATAATACTGCCCCTATATAAAAGAATATAACTACTATAATACTGCCTCTATATACAAGAATATAACTACTATAATACTGCCTCTATATATAAGAATATAACTACTATAATACTGCCCCCTATATACAAGAATATAACTACTATAATACTGCCCCTATATACAAGAATATAACTACTATAATACTATTCCTATATACAAGAATATTACTACTATAATACTGCCCCTATATACAAGAATATAACTACTATAATACTGCCTCCTATATACAAGAATATAACTACTATAATACTGCCCCCTATATACAAGAATATAACTACTATAATACTGCCTCCTATATACAAGAATATAACTGCTATAATACTCCCTCCTATATACAGGAATATAACTACTATAATACGGCCCCCTATATACAAGAATATAACTACTATAATACTTCTCCTATATACAAGACTATAACTACTATAATACTGCTCCCTTTATACAAGAATATAACTGCTATAATACTGCTCCTATATACTAGAATATAACTACTATAATACTGCCCCCATATACAAGAATATAACTACTATAATACTGCCCCTAAATACAAGAATATAACTACTATAATACTGCCCCTATATACAAGAATATAACTACTATAATACTGCTCCCTATATACAAGAATATAACTGCTATAATACTGCCCCCATATACAAGAATATAACTACTATAATACTGCCCTATATACAAGAATATAACTACTATAATACTGCCCCTATATACAAGAATATAACTACTATAATACTGCCCCTATATACAAGAATATAACTACTGTAATACTGCTCCTATATACAAGAATATAACTACTATAATACTGCTCCCTATATACAAGAATATAACTACTATAATACTGCCCCTATATACAAGAATATATCTACTATAATACTGCTCCTATATACAAGAATATAACTACTATAATACTGCCCCCTATATACAGGAATATAACTACTATAATACTGCCCCCTATATACAAGAATATAACTACTGTAATACTGCTCCTATATACAAGAATATAACTACTATAATACTGCTCCTATATACAAGAATATAACTACTATAATACTGCCCTTTTATACAAGAATATAACTACTATAATACTGCCCCCTATATACAAGAATATAACTACTATAATACTGCTCCTATATACAAGATTATAACTGCTATAATGCTGCCCCTATATACAAGAATATAACTACTATAATACTGCCCCTATATACAAGAATTTAACTATAATACTGCTCCCTATATACAAGAATATAAATACTATAATACTGTTCCCTATATACAAGAATATAAATACTATAATACTGCCCCTATATACAAGAATATAACTACTATAATACTGCTCCTATATACAAGAATATAACTACTATAAAACTGCCTCCTATATACAAGAATATAACTATTATAATACTGCTCCTATATACAAGAATGTAACTACTATAATACTGCTCCTATATACAAGAATATAACTACTATAATACTGCCCCCTATATACAAGAATATAACTACTATAATACTGCCCCTATATACAAGAATATAACTACTATAATACTGCCCCTATATACAAGAATATAACTACTGTAATACTGCTCCTATATACAAGAATATAACTACTATAATACTGTCCCTATATACAAGAATATAACTACTGTAATACTGCTCCTATATACAAGAATATAACTACTATAATACTGCTCCTATATACAAGAATATAACTACTATAATACTGCCCTTTTATACAAGAATATAACTACTATAATACTGCCCCCTATATACAAGAATATAACTACTATAATACTGCTCCTATATACAAGATTATAACTGCTATAATGCTGCCCCTATATACAAGAATATAACTACTATAATACTGCTCCTATATACAAGAATATAACTACTATAATACTGCCCCCTATATACAAGAATATAACTACTATAATACTGCCCCTATATACAAGAATTTAACTATAATACTGCTCCCTATATACAAGAATATAACTACTATAATACTGCCTCCTATATACAAGAATATAACTACTATAATACTGCTCCTATATACAAGAATATAAATACTATAATACTGCCCCTATATACAAGAATATAACTACTATAATACTGCTCCTATATACAAGAATATAACTACTATAATACTGCTCCTATCTATAATACTGCCCTCTATATACAAGAATATAACTACTATAATACTGCCCCTATATACAAGAATATATCTACTATATTACTGCCCCCTACGTACAAGAATATAACTACTATAATACTTCCCCCTATATACAAGAATATAACTACTATAATACTGCCTCCTATATACAAGAATATAACTACTATAATACTGCTCCTATATACAAGAATATAAATACTATAATACTGCCCCTATATACAAGAATATAACTACTATAATACTGCTCCTATATACAAGAATATAACTACTATAATACTGCTCCTATCTATAATACTGCCCTCTATATACAAGAATATAACTACTATAATACTGCCCCTATATACAAGAATATATCTACTATATTACTGCCCCCTACGTACAAGAATATAACTACTATAATACTTCCCCCTATATACAAGAATATATCTACTATATTACTGCCCCCTATATAACTAATATATATGATCCAGAGACCTCTAATTTCTATTGCCTGTGGCTCAGACCCATTTTCCTCAGTCCCTGGCTACAAGAATTTATATGTTATATAAATTATGATTTGTGATATGTTTCAATATAGGACACAAATTGTCAACTTATTTTAATTGTTTCCCCTGATGTTTGGTGCTATTATTACGGGGGGGGGGGGGGGGGGGAGAGGGGGGAGGAAGCGGACTATAATGATACCACACAGTAATATATATATATTCATTAGTTATTTAATTTGCAGTTCTGATGGCCGGAGGTTTCCCCTCCCTTGGGGTATGTGCACACGTAGTGTTTTCAGCCGTTTTTCCGAAAAACGGCTGAAAAATCGGAAGCAGAACGCCTCCAAACATCTGCCCATTGATTTCAATAGGAAATACGGCGTTCCGTTCCCACAGAGCGTTTTCTATGCGGCTGTTTTATAAACGGCTGCATGTCACTTCTCCAGCCGTTTTTTGGAGCTGTTTTTCATTGACTCTATAGAAAAACAGCTCCAAAAATGGCCGCAAAAAACGCAAGTTACTTACGAAACGGCTGAAAATCAGAGGCTGTTTTTGCTTGAATGGGCAGATGTTTGGAGGCGTTTAGCCTCCGTATTTTTAGCAGTTTTTACGGGGCGTTTACAGCCCGAAAAACTGCTGAAAATAAGCCGTGTGAACATCTCAAACATCTGCCCAATGATTTCACTGGGAAAAACGGCGTTTCCTTCCCATGGGGCGTTTTTTTCCAAGCAGTCATTTGTAAAAACGATGCGTGTAAAAATGCCAGTCAAAAAGAAGTGCATGTCACTTCTTGAGTCGTTTTTGCAGTCGTTCTTCAATGTTTCAATAGAAGAACAACTCGAAAAACGGCCGAAAAAACGCTTGATGCATAAAAAACAGTTATTTTACAGACATTTTTTGTTTATCGTGTGAACATAGCCTTATAGTGACATCAGAATGCGCCATTTCATAAGTATACACGCCTCTGCTCTCCCTTGACCTGTCTTATATGTAGATTTGAACCACTGTATTATATTGTATTTATATTTGCCGGTTGCGCTCTTCGTCTTCTCTACATTGACCGCCGCTCTCTTACAGTCTGTCCGGGTCAAGCCAAAGATCATAGGATCACGTTCACATTTGCCAAATCCCTAACAACAACATTCATGAAATTACATGAAATTAAGTAGGGAAGGAATTATTGTGTTGTCTTGGAGACGTCTTCTCTCCTGATTTAATCTGTGCCGGTCTTATTTATGTCCGTGACCTCATCAAGAGCTGAAGCGTCAAAAAACTTTGCGTCTATTTCAATATAAGCAATCACGAAGGATCCGAGGGACATTATAGAGTACGTGACAGAGCTCGTGACCCGGCAAAAAACGTCAGCACTCTCAGGAGCCAATTCCAATATTAGCCCTCCCGGGCGCCATTGCCTGTGTACCAGGATCGTATGTGCAAACACCACCGCGTCAAAAAAACGACTCGCGTAAATACACCCCTACAGTACGGCTCAGACAGCACCATTCCGCTTTATGTGAATACTCCCTGAAAGGCTGATTCAAGTGACATAAGTGCAGGGACCATTAGGCTATATTCACACGCGGTGTTATCAGGCATATTTCGGGGCGTAAATGCATCAAAAAACGCCTGAAAAAACGGAGGCTGAACACCGCCGTTTTTGCAGCCGTTTTTCTAGTGTTAATAAAAAAACAGCTCCAAAAACGGATCCAAAAAACGCATCAAAAAACGTCTGATGCTTTAAAAATTGCAGAAAATCAGGGGATGTTTTCCCTTATAAACCGCTCCATATTTTACAGCCGTTTTTACTTTAGCGTGTTAATGTGCCCTTAGGGTATGTTCACACGCTGTGTTTTGAGGCATTTTTCGGGGTATAAACACCTTGAAAAACGCCTGAAAAAAACGGAAACTGAGCGCCTCCAAACATCTGCCCATTGATTTCAATGGAATTAATGGCGTTTCATTCAAACAGGGTGTTTTTTTACGCGGCCGTTTGAAAAAACGGCACGTAAAAAATCACCCTGTAAAAAGAAGTGCATGTCACTTCTTGAGTCATTTTTAACTTTTGCGTGTGAAAATACCCTCAGAAAAGAGAGCGATCATACACTGGAACGAGCCATGCACCTGAGAAGAGCATTTTCAGGATGAGCTTTCAGTTCCTGGATATAAAGAAGAATGTTCCATTCACTGACAGCAAGCAGCGTTCTTGAAAATGATGAGGAATTGAAACACAAAATTATATTAGAAAGTTGCAGAAGGCTTCACTTTACGATGATAAATCTTCATAAAACCGAACAATCCCTGATTTGATTTCTCAATAGGATTTTTAATCTTTGCCTGCAATTCAATGTAATGAACAAAAGAGGGCGCTCTTGCAATATAAGGAAGAGTGTATATAGAGAGGGAGGATGAGAGTTCAAGTCTCGTGTCTGTATAATAATAAATGGATCGTATACAGGATATTGGCGCTGCATTATTTCTGACTCTGTAGGTTGGGTGCAGATAATTAAAGGGGAATGTCCTGGGAGGTCACAGCCCGAGAGTCATTGGCGTCTGCAGCTTGATTTGTCGTTGACATCTTCCAGTAGTCCAGAAAATCTGACAATCCAGCACCATAACATAAGAGAATTGACCGTGTAATAAGTCACAGTAATAAGAGAACATATAATATACCATAAGTGGTGTTTCCCTTTAAGAACATTTAAAGGGCAATTCCACCTGATTTGTGATGTTCACACTAAAAGTTATGCAGCTTCTAGAAGGGGAACTAAAGAAATACCAACCCTGTCTGTATGAGATTTTGCAGTACCTAGAACGATTGACACTTTCTTCCCCCCCTCACAATAGTGGAGGATAATACAGATGTCGGATTCCTTCAGCACCACACCTGTCCATGGGTTGTGTCCGGTATTGCAGCTCAGCTCCATTGAAGTGAAACAGTCAGAGCTGCAATACCACACACAACCTGCGGACAGGTGTGGCGCTGTTTTGAGAAAAAAAAACCTCTTTATAATCCCTTTAAAAGTTTATTGAATTGTATCACAATCTAAGAACATCATGAATGATGCCAGAGCATGCTGGGAGTAGTAGTTTTGCATCAACTGGAGAGGAATATGTTGGAGACCACTGTGTGGAGCAAACATTATGGTCCATAGTCGCAGCCCTTGCAACTGCTGTGGGGCCCTTGTAGAATAGGGGCTCTTATCGCATATTGGCCCTGATCACATTTTCTTTGCCCGGGTACAATACCATAGGACCATGCCAACCTTCCCTAAAAAGTATGATATGATGGTCCGGTCCCAGGATGGGGGTAGAGTGAGCCAACAGTAAGAGGGGGGCCCATTCTGATTTTTTTCTATGGGGTGCAAAAGTTTTTTTTAAATGCACCCATACCCTGGTACCCAAGAGGGTTTGAAAGCCCCATAGAACAGCAGATAATGGTAAGGGGCGCAGTTACAGATTTTGCATTGGGCCCAGGAACGGATAATGGGGCTCCCTCTCTTCTATGTCTCAGTAGCAGAGCTGGAATCGGTAAGTAGACGGGCACTCCGCCTGTCTGGAGGAAGGACCCGTGCTCCAGCTTGCTTTGGATTTGAATGGCTTATTAGCAGCCGCCTGACCTCGGAGATGATGGTTTTATACCATCAGCAATAACTTTATAATCAAACTGTTTTTATTTTGCGGAGAGGTAGAGCCGGCACTTAGCACTAGAGCAGCGGCTTTATCTGCGCCCCCTGACAGCCGTGAGATATGTTCATTTGTCAGTCTCTCCCGTGAGGGGCTTTGTACGGGGGTGATAAGCGCCATCATATAAAAACTCATTCACTTGCGGCCGATCACATCTTTATGATTGCCAACTTACCTTTTATAGGGAAAAGACTTTATCTGATGGGAGATTTATACCGCCGGGCACCACGGAGCGACTTCATATGGGAATATTACTGCAGAACAGGCAAATGGCACCATCAAAGGACCCAGAAATGTGCAAATGTGGATCTGTTCTTCTACAATGGGTTAAATTGCAGAGATCCAATATCGAATACTCAGCTTTCCTAGAGTCCTGAATGGAAAATGTGCAGCAACCTGGGAGCAGGGGATGTATCGTTGTATAACTAGGTAGATTTGCCTTTCAGAGATCTGGAAAAGTTGAATGACCGTCCAATGGGAGGGGTAATGGTGGTCATATTTGTTGTCACCCAGCTTTCCCAGAAACAGATATAAACGAGCAACGGTTGAAAAAAAAGTCAATATGGCGCCGGTTCGCTCCCCCTCTCTTTTGTATCGCTTGTAGAAAAGTAGGAAGGCGCGACCTTTGGGTTGGTTCCCTCCATCCACAGGTTCTCCTACCTTCCAAGTGTATTTATTGCATAATGCAAAGTTCCACAACTTTCTAATATACTCTGTGTCTTAATTCGTCACCATTTTCAAGATCTCTGCTTGCATTAATGGAATGGAAACATTTATTGTTTACCTCCAGACACTGTAAAACCCATTCTGATCCATAGGAATACATTACATCTAGCTAATCCTGCACAATTTATCACCCTGGAGCGCTGGCCTTAATTGGCATTTACCACTAGAAACATTGTGGTCGCCCCCTCCCCAATATTATGGTCTTTCATATTTTTTCGTTCCTTAGCTATAACAGTCGGATCTATGTGGAACACAAAATACGTGTTTATGAGCACATTGCAATTCTGCATAACGAAGGCCCCTAACAACCGGCCGGAGACTCGTATCATTAGCCCGAATCAGAGCTAATTGCCTATTGGTTGCTATGGGTTACCGCTTAGTTGAGTTTTATGTCTTAAAGATGATTTTGTGTTGCGATGTTGTGCAGGTGGTGGCTGAAGTATATGGGCAGCGCAGGCTGGACATCCATGCAGGATGTTGTCCTAGTCATGGTAAATCACCATTGGGCCCTGTTCACACTGAGTTTTGGTAGGCAGAAAAATCTGCCTTAAAATTCCGTCCCATTATAAAGTATAGGAGCACGGTCCATAAAAAAAAAATGAAAAAAAAATAGGACATGTCCTATTTATTACGGATGCTTTCTATGGCCCGGACACCTTGCCCATTGGCCATAGAAATGAATGGATCAGTATTTTGATCCACAACTATGATCCGTAATTGTGCGTGGGGCCTGAGCTAGCAAAGTATACTTCTCGGCTGTACTCTATTCCTTCCCAAAATACCTATCCTTTAACCCAGTCCAAGGCCATTTGGGATGGGGGTTGTTGTTATACTTGCCTTATCCAAGGGTGTACATATCATAGAGGGAGCCCATGTGACCCCTAAAAAGTGGCGCTCCATTCCAGTTTGGTGTCATTCTCACTTTAATGGGTGGTAAGACCCTGCACAGGGATGTGGTCTCCACAGTTGTTACAATGTTAGCAAACTATGTGGAAAATGTACTGGAGTAATGAAAATGTGATGGGGGCAACAAGACCTCCAATCCCAGATGGTCATGAGTGTAGTGGTGTCAAAGAACTCCTGAAAGGGGCCACATTTTTATTCTTTCTATGGGGTCACTGACCTATGTGTACGCCACTGGCCTTATCCCACTAAGGGGGGATTCACACAAACGTGTATTCGGTCCGTGCGGGCCGCGTGGTTTTCACGCGCCACGCAAAGACCAATACAAGTCTATGGGGCAGTACAGACAGTCCGTGCTTTTTGCGCAGCGTTTGTCAGCTGCGCAAAAAACGCGACAGGTTCAATATCTCCACGTATTTCGCGCATCACGCACCCATTGAAGTCAATGTGTGCGTGAAAACCACGCAGGTCGCACGGAAGCACTTCTGTGCGAACCGACTGAAACAGCGCACCAGCTGTCAAAAGGATGAATGTAAACAGAAAAGCACCACGTGCTTTTCTGTTTCCGAACATCCAAATGGAGTGTCTTTGAGACAATCGAACCGAACTTCACCGGGTTCGGCCGAACTCGTTTTGGCCGAACCCGGCAAAAAAAATTCCGGTACGCGACGTCAGGAGATAGTCACTGTCCAGGGTGCTGAAAGAGTTAAACTGTTTCAGCACCATGGACAGTGACTACCGATCCCAATAAATATGAACCTGTAAAAAAAAAAGAAGTTCTGACTTACCGATAACTCCCGGCTTCTTCCTCCAGTCTGACCTCCCGGGATGACAATTCAGTCCAAGTGACAGCTGCAGCCAATCACAGGCCAAGCACAGGCTGCAGCGGTCACATGGACTGCCGCGTCATCCAGGGAGGTGGGGCCAGATGTCGAGAGGCGCGTCACCAAGGACGCGTCACCAAGGCAACGGCCGGGAGAGAAGTTCTCGGTAAGTACGAACTTTTTCTTTTTTTTTAACAGGTTTCTCGATATTGTGTTCGGCATTCACTGTCGAGGGTGCTGAAAGAGTTACTGCCGATCAGTTAGCTCTTTCAGCACCTTGGTCAGTGACGGGCGTCGACTAGCCTCATCTCTATGATGGCGGCTGCGCGAAAATCACGCAGCCGCGCATCATACACGGATGACACACGCAGCTGTCAAATGGTTTTTGCGCGCACAAAACGCAGCGTTGTTTGCGCGCGCAAAAACGCAACGTCCGTCTGTATGGCTGGGTTCACATGTGGCGGAATTTCACTTGAATTCCGCTGCGGACACTCCGCAGCGTTAATCCGCAGCGGAGCCGTTTCTCCATTGACTTCCACTTTTATTTAGCAGTGTTCGTTTAGACGATGCGTAAAATTCCGCTGCGGAGCATAGGCTGCGGAGCGGAATTTGGTGTCCGCAGCATGCAAGGGATGTTGCGGAGTTGTGGCGGACTGGTTGCGGACTCATGGCGGAATTTCTCCATTGACTTCAATGGAGATTCTAACTTCCGCAATGAAGTCCGCAGCTGTCATGCACATGTTATGTGTGCTGCGGATGCGTCTTGCTTTTTTGACATGACATTTCTTCATTCTGGCTGGACCTATGTATTTCTAGGTCTACAGCCAGACCGAGGAAGTCAATGGGGCTCCCGTAATTACGGGTGACTACGTGTGTGCACCAATAATGACGGGAGCGTTGCTAGGAGACGTCAGTAAATAGTCACTGTCCAGGGTGCTGAAAGAGTTAAGCGATCGGCAGTAACTGTTTCTGCCCCCTGGACAGTGACTACCGATCCCAATATACAGCAACCTGTCAAAAAAATAGAAGTTCATACTTACCGAGAACTCCCTGCTTCTGTCTCCAGTCCGGCTTCCCAGGATGACGTTTCAGTCCAAGTGACGGCTGCAGCCAATCACAGGCTGCAGCGGTCACATGGACTGCCGCGTCATCCAGGGAGGTCGGGCTGGATGGCGAAAGAGGGACGCGTCACCAAGACAACGGCCGGTAAGTATGAATTTCTTTTACTTTCACTAGGGAAAGTGCTTTCCCTTCTCTCTATCCTGCACTGATAGAGAGAAGGGAAGTACTTTCACCTCAATACGCAGCAGCTAGTCCGCATCAATTTACTGCACATTTTGGGCAGATCCGCCGCAGAATCTGCAACCCAGATTCTGTGCGGCATTGATGCGGACAGTTGCTTAGGAAATCCGCCACGTCTGGCCATGCCCTATCTGCCCTAACTCAATGCAATGTTGTTGTTTTCTAGTATATGATACAATCTTGTTTTTGTGTTTTCCAGTTTATGATACAATGTTGTTGTTATATTACTCAGGATATCATAAAATGTTCTTATTTTATTTAGTACACGATACAATGTTGTTGTGTTATCAAGAATATTTTTCATTGAGCATTAGATGCAACTTTTTTGGTTTATCCAGTATATGATACAATGTTGTTGTTGTGTTATCCAGTCTATGACGCAATGTTGTTGTGTTATCCAGTATATGATACAATGTTGTTGTTGTTGTGTTATCCAGTCTATGACGCAATGTTGTTGTTGTTGTGTTATCCAGTATATGATACAATGTTGTTGTGTTATCCAGTATATGATACAATGTTGTTGTTGTTGTTGTTGTGTTATCCATTATATGATACAATGTTGTTGTGGTGTTATCCAGTATATGATACAATGTTGTTGTGTTATCCAGTATATGATACACTGTTGTTGTTTTCTAGTATATGATACAATGTTGTTGTTGTGTTATCCAGTATATAATACAATGTTGTTTCCAGTATATGATACAATGCTGTTGTGGTGTTATCCAGTCTCTAATACAACGTTGTTTCCAGTATATGATACAATGTTGTTGTGGTGTTATCCAGTATATGATACAATGTTGTTGTGGTGTTATCCAGTATATGATACAATTTTGGTGTTGTTGTGTTATCCAGTATATGATACAATGTTGTTGTGGTGTTATCCAGTATATGATACAATGTTGTTGTGGTGTTATCCAGTATATGATACAATTTTGGTGTTGTTGTGTTATCCAGTATATGATACAATGTTGTTGTTGTTATGTTATCCAGTATATGATACAATGTTGTTGTGTTATCCAGTATATGACACAATGTTGTTGTTGTGTTATCCAGTATATGACACAATGTTGTTGATGTTGTTGTGTTATCCAGTATATGATACAATTTTGGTGTTGTTGTTGTTGTGTTATCCAGTATATGATACAACGTTGTTTCCAGGATATTATACAATGTTGTTGTGTTATCCAGTATATGATACAATGTTGTTGTGTTATCCAGTATATGACACAATGTTGTTGTTGTGTTATCCAGTATATGACACAATGTTGTTGTTGTGTTATCCAGTATATGACACAATGTTCTTTCCAGTCCATGATGCAATGTTGTTGTCCACAGTACATGTTGTTGTTTCTAGCGTTTGATACAATCTTGTTTTTTGAAGTAATTGGTAACAGAATGAAATACAATATTGCTTTCTCTCCACTGCATGATACTATATTGTTTCCATTGCATTGACCTTTGCAAAAACTTGTAATAAACGGTACAAGCCCTCACACAATATTGCTTTTTGCTGCTAAACCCCCCCAACTAGGCACCATCCATACCTCCACCGATCAGCCTCTGAGTAATGGGCACATAGTAGATGAGAGGTAATTACTGATCTCAATCCTTTCTGCGCAGCCCCTACATCTATTAACCGGAGTTTCTGTGTGAGGCTGAACCAAAACTCCCATCAGGGTGCAGCAGCACTCCCATCATCCTGTGCTCCCCTCCTCCACCCTGGCACATGCATGCACAGTGACATTTCTGGTTGTGGGGATAATTATTATCTGGGGATGTTCTTATTTCTGGGCAGGTGTTGCAGAGGGGGGTGGGCTTGGTGTTTGCTCTTGTGCTTCCCCCTCATTGATGAGTGGTGTGCGCCTACATCTCCGTCTCCTGGAGCTTGCTAGGGCTCAGTCTCTCTCCAGCCTTCCAGGGAGCTGCACAACTTTCAATCTCCTGCCAACTGGATGAGGATTATTTGCTGCTTCCAGTCTAAGGACAATTCTGCACATAATACAAATGGATGGGATTTTTGCATTGCTGGCTTGTGTGCTCACAGCTAAAGCAGGTAAGGTGGACAGTGGACTGGCATTGCCTACTGTACAGCGCAGCTGGGGGTTGATGGCAGCCACAGGGTGATGTGCAGGTGGCATTAATTATACTATTGTCTTATGTTCTAGTTGCCCTGTTGGCTTCAGCTGGGCACTGAGCTTGCAGGGTGTGCACAGTAACCTAGAGTAGCTTGCATAGTGCCATGGGTAAGATGCTCGCTTGGCACAGCTGGGTGTAGATGGGAGATGTATTGTGGTAGGCAGGTGACATATTCTACTATTGTCTTTATTATGCTACAGTTGCTGTCCAAGCTGCATTTGCTTGTAGGATGGGCAGAATATCTTGTTAGGTTGCAAGCTTGCATGGCACATCACTGGGTAAGATGCTTGCATGGCACAGCTGGGTGTGCGTGGTCTTTGCAGGGTGGCTTTGCATTGGTCTGATGTGCATCTGGGTCTTAAAACTGAACTGATTGCTCATTTAAGGTAGATGCCAATAGTCACTTGGTTTTAGGAACAATAGGAGGCACCTGTGCACGAAGACAAGTCATTTACGCAGCTCAGATATATATATATGTGCCAAGGCTATAGCGGCACAGGGTGCCAGTCTTTGGACCTGCTACTTCTACCTGCTAGGCAAGGGCAGGTATATCACCAGGAATTGCTTGCAGAAATCCTCCAGGTGTGAAGTGCTTGGTAATAGTCAGTAGATTGCAGGAGCACAGTCAGGTGTTGCTGAACTCCCAGATATACCATTATAGATGTGCACTTGGCATATATTCACCAGGTCCCAAACTGGCACCACAGCCCCTAGGAAAAGAGAATATTGCTGGTAGAAAACCTGTAAAACTTTGCAAATCCCCAATTTTCTCCCCCTGTTTTGCCCAGGATGGGCTGTTTAGCTTTGCAATGACAGATGTCACCTTCATGTAGGACAGCGGCTTTATTGGGAGTCCGTACAATCCGCCACTGCGGGATCTGCTTCAGAGATGTCCATAATCTTCTGTCATCTCATTTAAATGTCAGCTGCCGGTGTTACTCATTAATAATGGGCATGAGCCTGAAAATGGCAGGTGAGGCGGCTGTGACAAGACCCGTGTGTTATCTCGGGGATGCACGAAGACCCCACAGGACACCTGTGTAATACCTGCATGCTCCCAGTCGCTTGTATTCCCGGTGGTGTGTGCAGTTTGACCACCACTTTTTTGGCTGCTGATAAAATTTGCTAAATATTTCAGACCTTATTATTTTCCGGAATGACCGGAAATCACTGGGTAATGGTGCAGGTCTGCATAGGGGGTCTCATCATTTACTGTGGAATATTGCACAAAAATATCCATGTTTCCGCTAATACGCACTTTAATCAGAAATTTCCCAATCACAGCAGTAATATAGGTTATCTGTTGGTGTCCTCATTGCACCATCGCTCCAGTGTCTGCTCTACTCTGGGAAAGCAGCAGAACTTGAATGTATCTATGTGAAATATTGTATCATATATATATATATATCCTCTTCTCTGTCTTCCATGAACCAATACAAAGTATCGCAACGCTTTGCCCAGATCCCAGTCTCCTTGCCTTAGGCTTTGGATTGTGTTCTTTGAAGTGTTTTACACAGGTGAATTAGCCAGAAGACCGCTCACCACCCTTCAAAGGACTCCTATCTCCAGCATTTTCTTGATTAGAAATAGAAAAAGTCCACAGGAGAATCATTTCCCATTAATATTTTATGTATTTTCAATCTGGGGGAAGCTGCAGTACAGGGGTTGACTGCTTAATAAGCCTGGGGGGGGGGGGGTGTGGAAGACTGTACCTTTAACTAAAGGCCTCTCTGTCTAGGGGTTACTGCGTCTAATGGGGTCTAAAGGGCAAGTGTAGGGAGAGGTCATTTTAATATTGGAGGAGGGGAGTAGTAGTAGCACAGAGTGTGTGTGGGGGGGGGAGATTCTCAGATGTGTGTAAAGGCCTGAAATAGGATTTGGAAGTATCAAAGAATTGTGGATGACAACTTAACAGTAGTAATTGTTCTGGTAAGCCCAGTGTTAGTGGGATGTATACAATGTGTAGGGTGAGTCAAGAATCTGGATCCGGATCTCCTTTTTAGTTGTATTCAATATGGTGGAAAGGATTGGGTAGCATATATTGGGTTGGCGGTCACATCTTCTGCCTGCGGTGGGGGGCCGGCTTTCTTACACTCCCCCTTGTCTTTGTGTACACTTCAGCGATACTTACTGACAACCGCTGATCTAATGATATAATGCACTAATGGTGGCTCCTGAGTTTTGACTCCCCTCTGTATATACATAGAGTGTGTGTGTGTATATATATAATTTTATGTGGAGTTCATACACTCAATTCATTTTGACTGTTTGCCATGTTACCAGGTTGTTCTACACGTCTGTTTCCAGGAAAAACACAATAAAATTGTTTTATAAAGCAAAGCTTGTGTGACCCATAGCAATGAAGCTACAAAAAAGAGGATGTGAGTTCAAGGGGAAATTTGGTGCCCATAATGAAGCAATGTATGGAAATGTCTTTGTGTATACATGGATGTGCTGTATATGCCTGGGTGTATATGGCTATGTATGAATGTGTACGTATGTGCCTTTTTGTGTTCGTGTGTGTATAAATGTATGTGCCTTTTTGTGTGACTGTGTGGTATACATGTCTATAATCTGTGTGTAAATGCATGATGTTGTATTTCTGTGTATGTGAGTGAATATTTATGTGCCTCTATAGGTCTATGTATGTATTGCTAGTATATGACTGCATCGGTGTCAAATCCTAATTACGCCCGAGAAAAAATAAAATAAATCTCTGTGCAAAAAATGTTTAAAATTGCAATTACTCCAAGAACGTCTCGCAGTGAAATCATCTCTTAATGTGATTTTGTTTCAGGAGTGAGATTGGCGCTCGGTGTCCAAGTCTCATGAATTTTAATGCTCAGAACAGTATTGTTTTCCATTTGCAGGTGCTAACCCTGTAATCAGAGGAGCTAAGTAAGGAGGTACTTACATAAAATTGGATCATCTACTCCGTGCTTCACTTGTGATTTGGACTTATTCAGATTTGCGTCGTGCGGCAACTGACTTGACATGTGCCGGAGATTAAAGCAGATTAACTCCTCGCCCGCCGGAGGCATGTCCGGCTAACTAGAATGGAGTCGTATTTTCATTCATATTCGTTCTGCTCAGCTAGGAAGTCGCAGGATTTATCAGGAGTAACTTGAAGCTCCTGGGCCCCATGCAAAACTATTCTAGGGCCCTCATCTGCCACGTGCCGTTTATAATACTGGTATCTTCTTGGGTAGCACAGGGGCCTTTGGACACCCTTAGGCCCAATGGCTTGGGTGCCACTGCTACCTCTACACTCCCTGTAGCTATGGGTCTTGGACATGGTATAGAGTCAACCCTCATTTTTAAGACTGACCTCATTGTTAAAGGATTTTTTCAGGACTAGAAAAACATGTCTGATTTTTTTTCCAGAAACAGCGCCACACCTCTCCATGGGATGTCTGTTGTTGCAGTTCTGCTCTATTCAAGTAAATGGGGCTGGGATGCAATACCACACACAACCTGTGGACAGGTGTGGCACTGTTTCTGGAAGAAAGCAGCTATATTTTTTATTTCTGGAAAACCCCTTTTGATCTTACTCACATTCCTGTTTTGTCTATGTATACCCTGCTACGAAGTGGGAGGGGCAGCATATCCTGTGTCCAATCGGATCATAGGAATTATCACTGCAGCAGGAGAAGAGTGTGCTGATCTTGCAGGCACCAGTGACCTGTCCACTTTTGTGATGATCGTGTGGACAGGGCTACATGTGACGGGGACATCATAGAGCTTTAGAATGGAATAAGTAGGGTCCCCAGCAGCACAGAGCGTTTAAGGGAAGTAGTGTGCTGGACTGTGACCTATAGGATCCACTGATGTGAGTTCAGGACACCATGTTACAGGGTCAATGATGTGAGAAGAGTCAAGTGAAAGATCACCAGCTTGTAGATCTATAAGATCAAATCACTTTTGGCCTACCTTAATGTAGTTTCTCTGCCTAACCTTTTAGATTTTCCTGTTCTTATAATACTGATCTAAGTAGAGAAGAGTCTGTCACTTTCTGCACAGCTAGTCTTCGGTGTGAATTTACATAGGACTGCCGGTAAACCTGCTACATAATATTTATCTGTCACTTTTTTTTTTTTATATATGCCAACTGTACGGCTCCTTTTATCTTGAGTATGAGCTCATAAGGCCTTTGTTTTGTTCCCTTAGTTCTGTGGGAGTGTGGCAGTTTGATGTAGGCTGAACTGCCATTACAATCCATCCAAAAACCCACTAGAACAGGCAGTTACTCACTAATATCCATCTGTTGTATTTTTCATATGACGCACAAATATCCATATTAGTTCTTATTATCCTCCGCACATAAATCGTGATGCCATAAAGTTCTGCTCATAATGTTCTCCTATATGCCAAAATATAACTACTATAATACTGCTCCCATATACAAGAATATAACTACTATAATACTGCCCCTATATACAAGAATATAACTACTATAATACTTTCCCTATATACAAGAATATAACTACTATAATACTGCCCCTATATACAAGGAAATAACTACTATAATACTGCTCCTATATACAAGAATATAACTACTATAATACTGCTCCTATATACAAGAATATAACTACTATATTACTGCTCCCTATATACAAGAATATAACTACTATTATACTGCCTCCTATATACAAGAATATAACTACTATAATACTGCCCCTATATACAAGAATATAACTACTATAATACTGTTCCTAAATACAAGAATATAACTACTATAATACTGCCTCCTATATACAAGAATATAACTAGTATAATACTGCCCTCTATATATAAGAATATAACAACTATAATACTGCCCCTTTATACAAGAATATAACTACTATAATACTGCTCCTATATACAAGAATATAACTACTATATACAAGAATATAACTACTATAATACTGCCCCTATATACAAGAATATATCTACTATAATACTGCCCCCTATATACAAGAATATAACTACTATAATAGTGCCCGCTATATACAAGAATATAACTACTATAATACTGCTCCTATATACAAGAATATAACTACTATAATACTGCCCCCTATATACAAGAATATAACTACTATAATACTGCCTCCTATATACAAGAATATATCTACTATAATACTGCCCCCTATATACAAGAATATAACTACTATAATACTGCCCGCTATATACAAGAATATAACTACTATAATACTGCCCCCCCATATACAAGAATATAACTACTATAATATTGCTCCTATATACAAGAATATAACTACTATAATACTGCCCCTTTATACAAGAATATAACTACTATAATACTGCCCCTTTATACAAGAATATAACTACTATAATACTGCCCCTATATACAAGACTATAACTGCTATAATACTGCCCCCTATATACAAGACTATAACTGCTATAATACTGCCCCTATATACAAGACTATAACTACTATAATACTGCCCCTATATACAAGACTATAACTGCTATAATACTGCCCCCTATATACAAGACTATAACTGCTATAATACTGCCCCTATATACAAGAATATAACTACTATAATACTGCTCCTATATACAAGAATATAACTACTATAATACTGCTCCCCATATACAAGAATATAACTACTATAATACTTCCCCCTATATACAAGAATATAACTACTATAATACTGCTCCCTATATACAAGAATATAACTACTATAATACTGCCCCTATATACAACAATATAACTACTATAATACTGCCCCCTATATACAAGAATATAACTACTATAATACTGCTCCTATATAAAAGAATATAACTACTATAATACTGCCCCTATATACAAGAATATAACTACTATAATACTGCCCCTATATACAAGAATATAACTACTATAATACTGCCCCTATATATGCCTATGTATGTTAGGAATATTTTCTATATGTGACTGTTTCTTCTGGGATGTTCTTACTATTGTCTCCTCCTGTATCTATTGAAGCTGCTGCTCTTTTTCTTGTATGACTTTGCTGTGTGTAGAGTTGGATATTGCGGTGGTTTCGGGCTCGGTGCAGCCTGTATTTTACTGTATCCTCTGCTGGAAATGACTGGACTCCATATTATATTTTATTACTTTGTAGCGTTTTACTCTTGACGCTTTTCATATCCTAATTATTATTATTGTCCCGGTTAAGAGGCTCTGATGCTTTGTGGCGGCATTAATATAAGTTTGTTCTAAATTGTCATATGCGGATTGTTAGATTGTGAACCCGTGGTAACATTACAGATGTTGTAAAAATAATCTATGCTGGCAAAATACAGTTTAAAAGGCTGATAAACGCTGCGAGACGAGCGCACGCCTTTCCACGCTTCCATCAGGAATTTATAAGTCAGAAGGTACATTTTTATTCATTTTTTTTTTTTATTTTTTTTTTTTTATTGCAGCATTTGCCGTTGGTTTTTGTGTCTGTGTAACCTGGATCCATTCAGTGAATGATAAGATGATCAGGGTCTCAAGTATCACAGAGAGAGAACGTTTTCTAGAAGCACAGAGTATTTCAGGAGATTAGTGTACACGTGCAGTGACTTGTGGGAAATGGGCTGCATGTGACAGGGGCAGTGTCTTGATATGGGGAGGGTAATTGAGACAAGTGGCAGGTCTAGGAGACTGGGAAGAGCAGGATCTTCAGCAGCACAGAGTATTTCAGCAGTGACTTATTCATCATTCCCAAATATACTTTCAGAAAGCCTATTCTGATGATAAACCCTGTGTATAGAGCAGTTATTTACTCCTATTCTGCCAAGTCTTCCTTTCAGAACACGTGAAACCCACACAGGAACGTTTAATTGTGAGAACTCCTGGCATGTGATGTGACCCTTATTGCTTTATGGGAGTATAGGCAGCCGTATAGAAGGCCCATGTCATCCAGTCCAGGAATGTATTTATATTGTATCTTATTCTACGTTATTTTCTGCCGTTGGCGTCTGACTTTTTTTTTCCTATGAACTAAATACCAATATTTCATTTCTATAAGTTTATTCTATAGTCGGCTGAATTGTCCTTTGTAACCCACAAGGTCTACGGAGCACGTTTTACCCTTTGATACAGGCAGAGTAGTTGGAGGTCGGTCTTATTGTAGTTCGTGAACCAAGCAGAGCTGGATGAGCGGTATTGTAGGGTCCACCTCGAGGGGAGTGTTTTTGAAATGTTGCTAAATTGCATGGAATAAAGACCATACAAGACTAAAAGAAAATCAATACTGGATCTGTAACTTCCGTCCTGGAAAATCCTCCAACGGGACCGGTATAAGGCTTGATTCTCACGGGCGCTGCGCATCTCGGACGTGAGAAACTGCAGTTTTTCACGTCCGAGATGCATCCGTGATCGGCGCTGCGGGACGCGATGTCGCGCATCCCCCATAGTTGAGTCTATGGAGGGATGCACGAAAAGAACGGACATGTCCTATTTTCCCACGGACCCTTCACACGGTCCGTTGAAACAGCAGCTGTGTGGACGGCCACATTGAGTTACATAGGTCCGTGGGACGGCCGCTGTTTCAACGGCCGTCCCACGGACGTTTAACACGTTCGTGTGAATCAGGCCTAACTTGTATGATTAACCCTTTCAGGACCAAACTATTTGTCATTTTTATGCTTTTTGTTTTTTCCTCCCCGCGTTCAAAAAGTCGTTATTATTTTTTGTTTCGTTGACAGCCATATAAGGGCTTAATATTTACGGGACAAATTGTACTATTTATTGTTATGTGCGATGTACTGGGAAACTGGAAAAAAATTCAGAATGGGTTGGCATTGGGGGAAAAAACAGCAGTTCTGCCATTTTCTTCAGGGTTTCGTTTTTATGGTGTTCTCTGTACAGTGACTATGACGCGTTACCTTTATTCTGCGAGTCGGTACGATCACACCAAATTTATGTAGTTTTTGTTATGTTTTAGTACATTGGAAAAAAAAAAATTAACAGTTTTGAAAGAAACTTTCTTTCAATAGTAAAGGTAGAAGAGGTCCACGGCACTCGCCATTCAGTTGAATTTTCATTTATTGTTGCAGCAAAACCGGTAAAAGCAGCATGGATGTGGAGCTCAAGCCTACGGTCGTCTGCGTGTGCCTGTGTTTTGTCAAGGCCTCCCCCAAAAAACGTTTGCATCCCTTTTTTTTTTTTTTTTTTTCTTCATATTTCTGTGTACAGAGCTGTGTGAGGCGTATTTTTGTATATGGAAAGATGCTGTTTTTATTAATACCAATTTGGAGGATGTCTGGCATTTCGATCACTGTATATTAAATTTTTTTGGGGGAGTTTAAGTGGCAAAAAAACTGATTCGGCCATTTTTACGTTATTTTATTTTTCGGAACGGCGTTCACTGTATTGGAGAAAATTGTTGTAGTTCGGGTGTTTTTTGACGTGGGGATACCTAATGTGTTTGTTTTTATATGTGATCTAGGGAAAGGGGTGATGTGAATTAATAATTTTTTTGTATTTTTTTTATTGTAATTTTGTTTTTGTATTTTTCCACTTTTTTTTTTTTTTTTTTTTTTTTTTTCTTTCTCATTTTTTTTTTGGGCCCTCTAGGGGGATTGAACCTGCGATAATTAGATTGCTTATGCCATAGACTGCAATATCACAATACTGAAGTCTATGGCAAAATCGGTGCATTGCTATTGAGACCTGTCATCGGCAATCTTCCTGTATCAGAGCTGGGAGTGTTTACAAGGCTCCCAGCTGCTATAGGAATACACCGGCCCCAAACAGAAAATGAAAAACCCCTCAATGCCGGTGGCCAAATCAGACACCGGCATCTAAGGGGTTAAATGCTTGCAATCCGAGATGTATCTGATCGAGCATTGCTGCTGGGTCTCTACTCTGCTACTAACCGGGCGCCATGTTTTAAATACTCTTTCCGGACATTAATCTACAGATTAGCGAGGTGAAAGGCTTATACATGGGGCCCAAATTTTTTGGCCACTTAGGTATTTCGGTCTTATTACGATTGCTACCGATGGAACACCTTTACGGTAGCAAAGCCTGTGGGAAGTTGAGTTAAAGGGGATGTTTCATGAAGACCATCTCTGTTCTGCTTTATTTGGGCTTATAGATGTCATAAAGGGGGTGACCTCCGCTTTGGACCCTTCTTTATGTGCCAGAACGGAGAGCCATGTTCCTATTCTGGTGAACTCTAGCTGTCCATGTATTACATATAGCCATTCATTTCAATGGCGGCCATGTCTTTCTACACATCTCCTGCAGTGCCCACTGCAGGAGAATTGTATGGCTGGCCGCGGTTCCTTCTGACAAAATCAGCTGTTTGGTGAGGGTGTTGGGCAGCAGGATCAGTTTTACATTTATTTATTTTTTTCTTTTGATTTTTTTTTCTTTCTCCTTGTAGGAAATAAATGAAGTATTACATATTCTACGAAGGACTGTAATGGGGTCTTGTGAGTAGCACAGAACAATAATGGGGTCCAGATCCACCCCATTCAATATCAGTGGTACAGTCAGAATGTTAACCCGAAAGTGGTGGATATGGGAAGGAGAAATAATATCTGATGGGGGCTGTAAACATGGCAATCCTGAGAACTGGTCATGGTGGTTGTTGTTTCCCTTCCCTGACACTGTGGTCAGAGAGCACACCCATCTATCCTCCCTTTCCCCTAATGCCACGAGGGTGCAATTTTTATTATTATTATTATTTTATTTTTTTAATTCATTTTATTTTAAGGGTGTAAAAACAGAAATGGGGTTGGGCAGGGGCGGACATATATGTGCAGCTGAACAGGGGCCCACTGCTACTAAAAGCATAATTATAGTGCTCCCTACTGTCCATTAGATTCTATAGAAAGGACTAAATGTCTAATCATGGCTCACAATGACTAGTGGATAGGCAAACCTATAGGAGTGTTATGGATTATAATGGAGACGCTCTATGCCTCGCACCACATCTTATCATAGCAGTTGGAACGATCAGGGGCCCATACTGTATACTGTTCTGCACGAGGGCCACGTGTTGTCTGTCTGTGCCCGGGTGAGGGGCATTGAGTGTCTCTTCTCTATATGACATGGATTCATTCTACATTGAATTTATTTTTACTTTAGTTTGACTTTGTAATCCGTTTTATACTTTGCGCTGATTGTCGGTGGTTTGGGAACGGCGGCACAATCTGTCAGTCTGCCGAGGGCTTGTGAAGTCGCTGCAGTAAAGTGGCAGGTGCGGCGACACTTGCTCTTCATCTAGACAGGTGGAAGACTAACAACTTGGAAGATAATTTCTGCACTTAGAAGAGAAGGATATTTTTAAAGTGCAAAAGCGACAATTTTTTTTTTTTTTTTTTTTTTGTGAAGAAATATTTGATTTATGACGACAATGTAAAGCTGTTCTGGATACTGTGCTCCTTAGGCCCTTCCTCATGTAAGTCTTGGTAATAATCTAGTAGGAGCAAAGGGGGGGGGGGGGTTAGGCATTAAATATAATAATGTCATGAAAGGAGTGGAGACAAATGAGTAACATAGTGGAAGGTGCAGCATTCTCTAGCACAGAGTATTTCAGGAAGGGGGTGTGTTGATCTTCTGGGAGGCGGTGACATGTCCACATGTGGTGAGGACGGGGCCGCGTGTGGCAGGAGCAGTGTCATGATGTCAGGACATGAATGGAGACCAGAGGGATGTTACAGATAGTGGGAAAGGCAGGATTCCATAGCAGAACAGAGTATTTCAGAAGAGATGTATGCTAGTCTTCTGGGAGGTGGTGACTTGTCCACTGTCATGGTGTTAGTAAAGGGCTGCATGTGACACGGGAACAGAAACAAATGGAAAGGGCCACAGCAGCACAGAGTATTTCAGAAGATAAATCTTCTAATCTTTTTGGTGATCTGTCTTCTCAGGTGATTATATTGTATTAGTATTTTGAGCAGGGTTTACCCTTGTGCCCAGTAATAAATCCCAGAGAGGGGCGACTCATAAAGCAGAACGCCCTCGGCTCTGCAATAAAGTAGAACGCTGTTTTTGCAACCCAATCCCCGGCTATGAATTGCTTGTAACTCCCCAGGGGTCCGTCTCTGTGATCTCCAGTATATTAATGCTTCTAGCTGAAAAAGCCCATGTTATGGCGGCTTACACTCCGGCGCCGTGGACATGCCCCGCATCACTCGCTCTTCGCTTTCCAGTCTATACAGGAGAGTAAATACAGGACGAGTATGAAAATCGACTTAAAAATAGAATTATATTTTGCCTTTCATGACTTTTATCATCGGCGCTCAAAAGAAACGGTGGCGGACGTTCGTTACATGTGCCAGAATCTCCAGCAAACACAAAGGCCCCTTGATGTCTCCTCTTCCCTCCGTTCCCATTTTTTCATGTCGTAATCTGCTGTCTCCTAGTTACAAGGAGACCAAATAACTTCCATCTCCAAACACCATCAATCGGACGCCTTCCCATCCTCCGGTCTGCGCCGCGCTTACTTTGCTTTCTTTACTCACTGGCTAAAAAGCAAACCATAAAAAAAACAACAATGAATATAAATCGAGTATTTAGGTCACTGAAGCATTTTCCTAGGAATACCCAAGAGGGGTCTCTACAGTGGGGGCTGCGCGATCACAGGTGGTGGAGAATGTCTTGGATATTAAAGCGAAGCCTCTGTTCATCAATAATTAATTAAATACTTTCTTATTAAATGTCTGCGTGACTCCGCAGCAGAACCGCAGGGAGAGTATCGGAGCGCCGGCTGCGGATAAATCGTATCTTCAGATTGCGAATAAAAATTCTAGTGATCTAGATAAAGGACAAGCCGAGAAACTTCAAGAGAATAGACCATAAATCCAATGTTTCTTGATTTGCTGTTCTATTCAATCTATTGTTCGCTGTTATCAGCCATTTCAGGCTGAGATGTTGACTGTAGTGTTCCTCAATAGGACGTGTGATGGGAAGTGAAGGAACCTCCCTACACCCATGATCCCTACTTTATGTCCCATATCTCCAGTGCTGAGAACCTCCAAAGACATCAAAATCTATCTCCTATCTATCCCTCTTATATCACTGCTGAACTAATATATCCTGCAGTCCTTACATCTATATATGTGACTGATATCAGCCGCTCCTCTTATATCACTGCTGTACTATTATATCCCCCAGTCCTTACATCTATATATGTGACTGATATCAGCCGCTCCTCTTATATCACTGCTGTACTATTATATCCTCCAGTCCTTACATCTATATATGTGACTGATATCAGCCGCTCCTCTTATAACACTGCTGTACTATTATATCCTCCAGTCCTTACATCTATATATGTGACTGATATCAGCCGCTCCTCTTATAACACTGCTGTATTATTATATCCTCCAGTCCTCACATCTATATATGTGACTGATATCAGCAGCTCCTCTTATATCACTGCTGTACTTTTATATCCTCCAGTCCTTACATCCTATATATGTGACTGATATCAGCCGCTCCTCTTATATCACTGCTGTACTATTATATCCTCCAGTCCTTACATCTATATATGTGACTGATATCAGCCGCTCCTCTTATATCACTGCTGTACTATTATATCCTCCAGAGACATTACATCTATATATGTGACTGATATCAGCCGCTCCTCTTATATCACTGCTGTACTATTATATCCTCCAGTCCTTACATCTATATATGTGACTGATATCAGCTGCTCCTCTTATATCACTGCTGTACTATTATATCCTCCTGTCCTTACATCCTATATATGTGACTGATATCAGCCTCTCCACTTATATCACTGCTGTACTATTATATTCTCCAGTCCTTACATCCTATATATGTGACTGATATCAGCCGCTCCTCTTATATCACTGCTGTACTATTATATCCTCCAGTCCTTACATCTGTATATGTGACTGATATCAGCCGCTCCTCTTATATCACTGCTGTAGTATTATATCCTCCAGTCCTTACATCTGTATATGTGACTGATATCAGCAGCTCCTCTTATATCACTGCTGTACTTTTATATCCTCCAGTCCTTACATCCTATATATGTGACTGATATCAGCCGCTCCTCTTATATCACTGCTGTACTATTATATCCTCCAGTCCTTACATCTGTATATGTGACTGATATCAGCCGCTCCTCTTATATCACTGCTGTACTATTATATCCTCCAGTCCTTACATCTGTATATGTGACTGATATCAGCCGCTCCTCTTATATCACTGCTGTAGTATTATATCCTCCAGTCCTTACATCTATATATGTGACTGATATCAGCAGCTCCTCTTATATCACTGCTGTACTTTTATATCCTCCAGTCCTTACATCCTATATATGTGACTGATATCAGCCGCTCCTCTTATATCACTGCTGTACTATTATATCCTCCAGTCCTTACATCTATATATGTGACTGATATCAGCCGCTCCTCTTATATCACTGCTGTACTATTATATCCTCCAGAGACATTACATCTATATATGTGACTGATATCAGCCGCTCCTCTTATATCACTGCTGTACTATTATATCCTCCAGTCCTTACATCTATATATGTGACTGATATCAGCTGCTCCTCTTATATCACTGCTGTACTATTATATCCTCCTGTCCTTACATCCTATATATGTGACTGATATCAGCCTCTCCACTTATATCACTGCTGTACTATTATATTCTCCAGTCCTTACATCCTATATATGTGACTGATATCAGCCGCTCCTCTTATATCACTGCTGTACTATTATATCCTCCAGTCCTTACATCTGTATATGTGACTGATATCAGCCGCTCCTCTTATATCACTGCTGTAGTATTATATCCTCCAGTCCTTACATCTGTATATGTGACTGATATCAGCCGCTCCTCTTATATCACTGCTGTACTATTATATCCTCCAGTCCTTACATCTGTATATGTGACTGATATCAGCCGCTCCTCTTATATCACTGCTGTACTATTATATCCTCCAGTCCTTACATCTATATATGTGACTGATATCAGCCGCTCCTCTTATATCACTGCTGTACTATTATATCCTCCAGTCCTTACATCTATATATGTGACTGATATCAGCCGCTCCTCTTATATCACTGCTGTACTATTATATCCTCCAGTCCTTACATCTATATATGTGACTGATATCAGCCGCTCCTCTTATATCACTGCTGTACTATTATATCCTCCTGTCCTTAAATCTATATATGTGACTGATATCAGCCACTCCTCTTATATCACTGCTGTACTATTATATCCTCCAGTCCTTACATCTGTATATGTGACTGGTATCAGCCGCTCCTCTTATATCACTGCTGTACTATTATATCCTCCAGTCCTCACATCTATATATGTGACTGATATCAGCAGCTCCTCTTATATCACTGCTGTACTTTTATGTCCTCCAGTCCTTACATCCTATATATGTGACTGATATCAGCCGCTCCTCTTATATCACTGCTGTACTATTATATCCTCCAGTCCTTACATCTATATATGTGACTGATATCAGCCGCTCCTCTTATATCACTGCTGTACTATTATATCCTCCAGAGACATTACATCTATATATGTGACTGATATCAGCCGCTCCTCTTATATCACTGCTGTACTATTATATCCTCCAGTCCTTACATCTATATATGTGACTGATATCAGCTGCTCCTCTTATATCACTGCTGTACTATTATATCCTCCAGTCCTTACATCTATATATGTGACTGATATCAGCCGCTCCTCTTATATCACTGCTGTACTATTATATCCTTACATCTATATATGTGACTGATATCAGCCGCTCCTCTTATATCACTGCTGTACTATTATATCCTCCAGTCCTTACATCTATATATGTGACTGATATCAGCCGCTCCTCTTATATCACTGCTGTACTATTATATCCTTACATCTATATATGTGACTGATATCAGCCGCTCCTCTTATATCACTGCTGTACTATTATATCCTCCAGTCCTTACATCTATATGTGACTGATATCAGCCGCTCCTCTTATATCACTGCTGTACTATTATATCCTCCAGTCCTTACATCTATATATGTGACTGATATCAGCCGCTCCTCTTATATCACTGCTGTACTATTATATCCTCCAGACCTTACATCTATGTATGTGACTGATATCAGCCGCTCCTCTTATATCACTGCTGTACTATTATATCCCCCAGTCCTTACATCATATGTGACTGATATCAGCCGCTCCTCCTATATCACTGCTGTACTATTATATCCTCCAGTCCTTACATCTATATATGTGACTGATATCAGCCGCTCCTCTTATAACACTGCTGTACTATTATATCCTCCAGTCCTTACATCATATGTGTGACTGATATCAGCCACTCCTCTTATATCACTGCTGTACTATTATATCCTCCAGAGACATTACATCATATGTGTGACTGATATCAGCCGCTCCTCTTATAATCGTACAGCAGTATTAGAAGTTGCCCAGTATAGTCTTACTCTCTGATGAATTGTCCCTGATGTTTGATGGTCCCCCTCTGTCACTGGGACTTTGTGCTTGTGACAGGTTTGGGTTTCAATTTTTTTGTGTGTGTTGTTGTATACGTGTCTGTGATGTGACTGTAGTGAGCGTGCGGGGACGTCGTCTTGTGACCGGTTGGTGCCTCTTCTCCTCTATGATGTAACCTGACTTGTGAGTTGCATCATGTAGAAATGTGACATAAATAGCGGCTCTCGTGTCTCTAATAACCAGACACCGGTCTCATCTGTTCTTGTAATGGTTTGTACACGATAATATATCATTAAGAGGCACGACTATAAAATGATTATATAAATATCATGATTTTAGAGGCTACATAGACGTTGGAAACTATTTTTGCTCCAATAACAAATGAAGAGATTTCTAAATAAATGTAATAGAAAAAGGTGAAGTTAAACGTCCTCCCCCCCCGGACTTTACTGTAGATAATCCTCCATATCATTATAGAAAAAATGTGATGGGTCCGGATTTTATTTCTTTTTAAATGTAACTTTTACTGTGTCGTTTTTAAATGCGCATTTCTAAGAGAATATTGACCACAAGATGCAGGACGCAGGCGTTACTCCCGGACACTGGACCCCTTATGGGTCAGGAAACTTCTCTTGCCCCTACAGGATGTTTTGCAGCCCTAGAGATGGCTCTAATGATTTTCACAGCACCTGTAGACTATAGGTAAATGCTGTATGGCCAAATCTCCCCTGAAGAATGTTTTGTCACAAAGAAACGCGTCAGGAGGACTAAAGCAAATACACTTAAAGAAAGCGGTTCCCCGATCCCCTTGTCGTACAAGGAACTGACTGTACTTGATGCCAGAACTGGTAGGGGGGTACAGACCCCATGTTTTCTTTTTTGACAAGGAGTGTATGGGACAACGATATATCTAAACACTTGGAGTTGATACCTGTTAGGAGAACTTTCTATTCTTCTCAAAATAGTATCGAGGAGTCATCTGAATAAATGGAATAGCGCTTTTTATTCCGATCGATAAGGAGGCCGTATGCTAAAATGTCTGCAGCTCTACTGAATGAGAGGATATTTGGGGCTGGCGGTATGAAATGTGCCCCACCGTACAGAACCCCATCATATTGTGGTTGTATATGTGCAGTGTCTGTTGACATAGTATATTCTGTCTGAAATTAATCACTAGAAAACTGTGAAATCGAAATCTACCAAGTTGGATTTACTGTCACAACATATTTTGTATGTTCCTCAATCTATATATATTTTTTGGGTTTTGTGTTTGCAGGTTTTATGACAACCTATGTGTCTCCATGGTTACAGACAAACCCTGTGTGCTGATCCTGCAGTCGTGTGTTAGTAGAGGGAAATCACAAATCCCTGTTGGATCAGACTACAAAGGGTTTGTTTGTAGTCTGTAACCAGGGAGACACAGTTCTTCATAGCAGCTGTATACATAAAATGGTAGGGCATCTTCTTTTTTTTTTTTCATAAAAACTATTTGCAAAGCTCATGTGTTATTTTGTTGTTTTTTTGCTGCATTAATGCCAATAAAAGCATTGGTTCCAAAAGTGCACATACCCTTAAAGTAATTGCCATTGGATACCTTCTGCTGATGATATGTAAAGTTGGTGGGGAGATGGGACTCCTTTTTATAAAGGTTTATTTTTGGATTTTGACAACCCCTTTTCAAAGACCCTTGTAGTGAAGGTTTAGCTGGAGATGCATCCAAGTCTCCACGAAAGAGGACCCCCCCCAGTATGATCATTGTAAAGCAGGGATGTTCAGCGGGTGGCGTTAAGCTTCTAAGGTTTTCCCACCTCAGGGCATTTTTCATAAATGTGAGGTGGTAACGCGTTTCATGCCACTGTGGGCTCTTGCTCCTGGTCTGACTACCAACCTCTGAAAGCCGTTTAGAATGAAACGTGAAACCATTCAAGACCATGAGAAGAATTTTGTGTTATGAACTTGTGGCAGAAGTACGACAAGCGCATTTCAGATTCTAGCAGTAGGAGCCTGAAACGCGTGTTATCGCCTCATATTGCAATAAAAGACCAAAGTAAAATCCGACCGTAACTGAAGCCCTTTTTGGGGCCATCGAGCGCACTGACTGAAATAGTAGCCCCCTAGACAACCAGGGAATATACTCTGTGCTGTGGCCTTGGCCATCTGGGATCCGGCTGCTATTTGATGTGTGGCAGAACTGTGTAGTGATAAATTGCCTTGGATGGCAGAACATCCTGCCTTGCCACCGCTCTGTCATCTGCCAGGCAGATAGTATCTGTCGTTCCCCCTATGGAGCAATGACATTTGCTTTTTGACTATTGTGTTTCTTTAGCCTGGGATGTAGCTGTCTGGGCTGCCAGTTGCTATTTGCCTGGCAGATGGCATTCTGTAGCCCCTTGCGGACGCTCGAGAACAGTTGCCAAACCGACCAACATTAATATTTACTAGGTCACTTTAATAACTGGTCCAAGGCAGTGACTTGGAACGTGCAATGATTATTTGCAGAGATATGGACACGTCCAGTAAGTAACCGAAGGATTTTCTAAATAAGAAGCTTTTCTTACAACTAAGAACAAATATGAACCACCAACGGGACTATGGATGGGACTATGGATGGTTGTGATTCATGAACTTAAATTATGACCTTTTTAGCTACATGTTCTTGGGTGCTACAGTGATGTACATAGAAGAGAGGGGGCCCCATAGCAAAGATCAAATCGGTCCCCCATTGGGATGGGATTTGCCTCCCAGGACAGAACGGCTGGTGGTTGTTTGCCCCTCCATGACCCCTGGGTTAACCTCCACCCTCTTGTTTGCCAACACCTAGGACGCACTAATAGTATTAATTCCTATATGTTAAATGGAATAAAACTGGGGATAACGGAACAAGAGAAGGACCTGGGTGTTCTGGTTACAAATAAGCACAGCAGCACTCAATGTCAGGCAGCAGCTGCAAAAGCAAACAGGATTTTAGGGTGTATAAAAATTTATAAACCCATAATTCAAATGTAATATTACCCCTCTATATAAATCCCTTTTAAGGCCACGTCTTGCATATGGAACTCCATTTTGGGTTCCAGATTGCAAAAAGGATATAGGAGAACTGGAGAGGGTTCAAAGGCGGGCGACTAGATTATTAAGTGAGATGGGAGGTGTCGTCTACAATGAAAGACTAGAGAAATTGGGCTTGTTCAGCTTGGCATAAAATACGCCTTAGAGGTGATCTTATAAACATGTGTAAATATATGTGGGGTCAATACAAAGAACTAGCGCATGATCTGTTCCTTCCCAGGACTCTACAAAGGACCAGGGGATATTCATTGCGACTGGAAGAAAGATGTTTCAGGCCCCGTGCACACGACCGTAGATATCGTCTGCAATTACTGACCCATTCATTTCTACTGACCACGGACACCTTCCCGTATATCTGCGGGAAGGTGCCCGGGCCGTAGAAAGCCTGCGCAAAAGATAGGACATGTCCTATCTTTTGCTTTTTACGGACCATGCTCCCGTACATTATATGGGAGCATGGGCTGAAAATGCGGGGGGCCATCTGTGGCCGCCAGCCGTGCTCGTAATCGCGGACCGTGATTAAGAGCACGCGGCTGTTTGCATGAGGCCTCAGACATCCATATAGGAAAGGCTTCTTTACAGTTAGAGTGGTCAAACTATGGAATGACCGACCCCAAGAGATAGTAATGTCAGATACTATGTCAGCATTTACAAAAAGGACTAGATGATTATTTACTGACGAATGGCATTGAGGGTAATAATTAATCAAGCAATGAATGATGGGTAATTTATTGAATGGTTGAGCTTGATGGACCGTCTTATTTTCAACCTATGTAACAAATCTGTTTCTCTGAAGAACGAGCGTCCTGCAGAGGTTATCACCCCTAATAGCAAAGGGGATAGAGGCAACCAAGGATGGGCACCCTCACTAAGGGTATGTTCACACGCAGTCAAAAACGTCTCAAAATACAGAGCTGGTTTCAAGATAAAACAGGTCCTGATTTTCAGACTCTTTTTGTGCCACTCGCGATTTTCACAGCGTTTTTCGCAGCGTTTTTTTTTTTTTTTTTCATCCGTTTTGGAGCTTTTTTCAATAGTCTATGGAAAACTGCTCCAAAAACGTCCCAAGAAATGTCCTGCACTTCTTTATGCATAAAAAAACGCCGCAAAAAATGCTCCGTCGGAACAGAACGCCGTATTCCCATTGAAATCAATGGGCAGATGTTTGGAGGCGTTCTGCTTCCGATTTTTCGGGTGTTTACGGCCCCGAAAAACAGCCGAAAGTAGGCCGTGTGAACATACCCTAAAAGGGAACGGCAGGCTTCCTAATGGGGAGCATTGATACTGAAATGGATGAATGAGGTGAAGGAGGTTTTTTTCTGATAGTGATTTGCCATTACAGGCACACAGCCTCCGTATTACACCTGCATTTCGTAGGCTGAAACGCGTCTACAAAGATCATATACGTGCTTGGTGGGAGCTGCAAACATTGGAGACCTACCTAACTAATAGTATAGTACCAAAACACGGCTCCAATACGTCGGCAAACATCTGCCCATTCATTGCAATGGGTTTGCCGATGTACTGTGCTGACTACCTGTCATTTTACGCGTCGCTGTCAAAAGACGGCGCGTAAAATAACAGCCTCGTCAAAGAAGTGCAGGACACTTGTATATAAGTGTCCCGCATATAATGTATAGAAGTGTCCCGCATGTAATGTATAGAAGTGTCCCGCATGTAATGTATAGAAGTGTCCCGCATGTAATGTATAGAAGTGTCCCGCATGTAATGTATAGAAGTGTCCCGCATGTAATGTATAGAAGTGTCCCGCATGTAATGTATAGAAGTGTCCCGCATGTAATGTATAGAAGTGTCCCGCATGTAATGTATATGTGCCTTGTGATCCTTGATGACCGTAATTGCTATGAAATTTTGTCAAATAATCAAATCTTATAAATATGAGTTAAACAGGTTGATGTCTGAGGGTCTTATTGACCAGAGAGAGTTCAACTTTCTATTACCGGAGTTTCCAGTCATGGCAACGTTCTACAGCCTACCCAAGGTTCACGAAGGCTTGGGGCCACTGAAAAGGTGGCCAATTGTAGCAGGCGTTGACCGTGTCACACAAAATGCTAGTCTATATGTTGATTGTATCCTCCGTCCCTTTGCGGTGACCCTTCCGTCCTACGTCAGAGATACAATGGATGTTCTAAAACACCTAGATGGTATACAGCTTGAGGATGATGTACTCTTGGATATTTCTTGGGTAGTTTGGACGTGGAGGCCCTCTATAGCAGTATACCGCATGAGGGGGTGTGATTCAGTGAAATATTTCCTCAAATCTGGAGGTACTCGATATAGAAGCCATAATGAGTTTGACATGAAGTTACTTCGATTTGTGTTGGGACGGAACTCCTTCACTTTCGATGGCAAGTTTTTCCATCCGCTCAGGGGAGTGGCAATGGGCAGTCCTTGTGCCCCAACATTTGCCAATCTTTACCTGGGCTGGTGGGAGAAAGAGAAATAATGGGTCTTTCAGGAGGCGATGGAACTTTGGACCTTGAGTGTGATCCTCTGGCTTAGGTTCATTGACGATATTTTGATACTGTGGAATGGCTCACAGGCCGATTTTGTACAGATATTGAATGTCAATGACCGGAGTCTATATTTTACCTCCAGAAAGACACGTGGACAAAATGACATTTCTAGATTTGTTAATTCGCAAGTCCGCATCCGGTAGAGTCACTACACAAATACATGGAAAACCAACCGCCGCTAATGCCTTACTAAGGGGGGATAGCTGGCATCCAAAACCTCTCAAGAAAGGTATTCCAAATGGTCAATATTTGCGAGCCCGTAGACATTGTACTGTCTGACTATCAGAATGCAGCCTCGGACTTTAAAACGAGGTTTGGCCGAAGGGGGTACCCAGACTGGGTCCTAAAAAATGCACCAACGTCTTATCAGTTGCACAGAACGAAATTCCTAATCCAAGGATGAGGGACCGACCTTACAATCATAGGGACCGACCTTACAATCATAGGGACCGATGATGCACATCACACACAAGTGAGAGAGGTCATTCAGATATTTTGGGGTATTTTAAAAACGGACCAGGATATAGGGCGACTTCTTGGTGATAGGCTGGCAATAACCTACCGCAGAGGAGGTAACATGAAGGACAGACTGGTCCAGAGCCGCATGAAACCAGTTACTCACTCAACATGGTGGTCTCAGCCCCCAATGGGTACATACATCTGTGCTGCCTGTACGGCCTGTAGATCCATCTCAATAAGTAAATCCTATTCTAGCGCTACATCAGGAGTTCTTACAACAATGATGATATTATCCATTGTAGGACCCAAGGTGCGATCTATCTGATGACATGCGGCTGTGGTGTCCAGTATGGGGGTAAAACCATTCACGAGTGTCGCAGACTAATTAGGGACCACATTAATGATACTGAAAACGAGCTGATGCCCCAATTTCACGTCACATTTGGGAGCAGCATCCGGGGAATACGGATCATCTGAGATTTCCAGGCAGTGAAAGGTGCGTCCTGATCCCGGAGGTGGTGACCGGGATAAACGTATTCTCCAGCGGGAAGCACGATGGATATTTCTGCCACAGACTGTTAAACCCGGGGGCTTGAATGATAACATCTCTTATACATGATCTTTATGAGGGACTTGTGTTACATGGGGGACCGGCCTGTCCCGTTTATAATACTCTGTCCTATGGCTGATATTGATGTAGATTTCGTTATATTCGCTGACGGTTACTGATCTATGTACGATGGATAGTTTTGTGGATCTTCCTATTTTTAATGCTTCATTCCTATATGACCGCTCATCGATGTCAGTATACAGCGTTTCCCTTCTATATATTACTCCTCTATTTGGGTTTGCAGCCGCTAGGAGGTTCCCATGGTAACGTGACGCTAGGCGTCGTTTAATATGATCAGTAAGGATAGAGCTGGACGAGCTCCTGAGAGGGCGGAGCGTCTGACGTGGCCCCCTCTGATTGGGGGATTGATGGAATTGTTGAGCGTCTCAATGGGCGGGGCTAAAGGCTTAAACAGTCGGCGTTCCGTTGCATTTGCTGCGGTAATAACCCTCCCTAAAAAAGGGCTTAATAGTAGCTGGATGGGCTGTCCCCATGGCATGTACGCCCTTCCACTATGAATTAAGACCACTTACTAATGGTGGAGGACGCGGCTCCGATGGTGGAGGACGCGGCTCCCCAGAAGATCATGCGCACTCCTCATTATTCTGAGGACGCACTTGAGTTTTATACAAGGTCTTGAATATTGCAGACACTGACCCACCCCTCACGGATCATGACCTGAAAACGTCCACAAGTAATGGATCATGTACCTGCAGGATCACGGCAATGACCTGGTTGTGCTTGAGTTGTCTTTCCCTCTCTGGATCCCAGTGGAGTAAAACCTGATGTTCATTTGATGCAGATTTATATCTGTTCAGTAACTCCATTCACTTCCATATGAGACCTACAAAGTCTTTGTCCCTTTTCATTGACCTGCTGCTACTGTATATAGGAGATCTGCATTGAGCTATTGGTATCTCGGGCAGCGTGCACCTCCATGAATTTTGGGAGGCCCCAGTTTGATTCTAACCCATAATGAAGCAACGTCCTAAAATTTTCTGTATAGTCTTAATAATTATTTTTGGAGAAAATGGAAAAATCCATCAGAAACCTTGAAATTTTAAAGGGGTCAAATGCAATTACAAAAATACCTGCACTCTTGTCCATGGGCTGTGTTTGGTATTGCAGATCAGCCCAATTCACTTGGATGGGGCTGTGCTGTAATACCAGGCACGGCCTGTGGACAAGAGTGGCGCATTACTACCTCAGTTTCTGGTTATTTTTTTTATGTGTGAAATGATAAATAAGTGTGTGTGTGTATATATATATAATATATATATTTTTTTATATATATATACAGGTGTAGCATAGCATTCATTCTTCTAATTGACCCAATGGTTTGGAATTCTGTTACTTTCTGTAGTCCATGTATCAAGATGGCTGTGAAAACCGATACATTTTATTTGTAATACCATACCTGACCACTCGGTGTGCTGTTAAGAAGTAACGTGACTAGGAATATCCGGGCTCCAATAGTACAGTACTGTAAAGCACCCCCTAGTGGTAGAAATGTACATTGCTTTTGAATTTTATTTTTTTAAGAAAGTAATCCGAATACCCTGCACTATTCATATTACCCTCGCGAGATGGAGATGTGTGCGACATATTTTATATTGCCCTAGTCCCCCCCCCCCCCCTGTAATTATGGAACTTTATACGGTACTGTACAGTTTATGATCCGTTTCACGCCAATTCTTTGTCATTCTGGATATGAAGTTATGGATGGCAAAAAATATATTCTCTGGTACATTTTTTTGCTTATGATTCTCGCCAAAACCACCCCCTCCGCTGCTTTCGGAGACCTCCTGAGTGACCTGCCATTTCTGCTTGAGGCAATTTTTATACCAACGCGAGCGCTTGTTCCCATGAATATGCACATAATATTTATTTCACGTTTGCACCTTCCAGTGAGAATGTAGAGAATGCATCGCCGGCGCCGGCTCCAGGATCGGTTTAATGTGCCGGCTTTGAATACAACATCATGTGAGATCCTATCTGAGATTTCCTTTGCCCTTTAGGATTGAGAGCAGAATGCGGCTGCCTGAAATGTGCAGCGACTGTTTCCAGCAGAGCGAGGATGTTGGCCTTCATCTCCAGACGTGCCCCTTGTTTTACATGAAGGTAAACATGGCTGTTTCCGTGCCCGTCAGTCGCTTCTCTTCTGGAACGCTGCTGAAATCTACGGGTAATTTGTAGATTGTAATGAAGTCCCCGCTTCTGCGGAGGAAAGATGAATAACTGGAACTTTCTTAAAGGGCACCTCACTCCGGAGGCCTCCATTTGTTTTACGACTGACCCAATTTCCCGCTCCTTGAGCGGTGACGAAACCGGTTAAAATCCAGTCGCCAGAGTCATCATTTTCCCTCTCAAGTAGTTTGGGTGCATCATGAATGATTTACTTCTACTATGAAGGCTTTTCCTTTACCTCACTCCAATTCCATATATCCCAAGTGTCCCACTTTTGGGAGGGACAGTCCCTACTTTTGACCCAAGTCCCTGTTTGCCCCATTTAATTGTCCCCCTTTTTGCATTAAGGCGGCTTATATTCTGGACTTCATCTGGTTCCAATTTGTATATTAGACCCCAACTTGTATATTATTTTCTGAAATGCTGCAATTTTGGATCTTAAAATATATAAAGTGCAAAAATATTTTTTTAGGTAGAAGTTTCTGTAACTATTCCAGCTGGAGGCTACATCAAAACGTTGCGTACTTTGTGCTGCGGGAAATACGCATCAAAACCGCAGGAAATTTGCAGGTAAACGCTGTTTTTTTTTTTTTTGGTGCAGTTTTTACGTTTTGATGCGTAAATCAGTGCGTTTGCATGCTGCGGGTTTTGGTGCAATTTTTCTTTCGCACTAGACGGATACAATTCGCAAGTGGAAATGCAAGTTTAACATGCTGCAGATTTTAAAATCCGCACTGCAGGTCAACTTGCGTGCTGAAAAAAAACAAAAACGCAGCATGTACGTGAGATTTCCTGGAAACGTATTTACGTAGTTGGCACTGTATTAGGCTCCCACATTTTCCGCACGCAAATACGCGCGGTAAAACAACCCTTAATACGCATCGTGTGCATTGAGCCTAAACCAATAGTTCATTGTGTGAAATATCGTTTTTTTTAATGCACAAGTGTCCAATTTTGACCTTCTAAAAAGTTGGGAGGAATGATATTAAATGTTTAGAAATCTAGAGCCGTGTGCAGGGAGCCTATAGGAGACCCTGTGGTTATGTACTTAAGAATATATAGGGGACGGGAGGCCCCGTGACCACGATAAAAATGAAACCCCTTTTCAGCTGCTGCTTGACACCACCGCACTGCTAACCACCTGGGAAAAGAGGTCCTGGTTTCCCCATCCAAGTCCATCTTGACTCCAGTCAAAGGCGTAAAGCTCCGGAGCCTAATGCAAAATGTGTAACCGGACCCCCCCCCCAACTACTATGGGCCATTTATAATACTAGTGGCAGAGGGCACGATGGGTGTGATGTGACTGCTACTTCTGCACCCCCCCATAACTGCACCCTTGACTACAGTAATTTTCCACCTGTGGGGTCCTCCTTACTGTGCAGGTTCTCGCCACCCGTTAAAATAAAGACCGGACCACCCTGAAATGGGCCCCCTCTCTTCAGAGACCCCATAGCTGCCACATTTGCTTCTTCTATGGTACATACGCCCTTGGCCGGCGTATTTGAGGGGTCCGGCATCTATGGTGGGATTTGTCCCTGCTCGCTCCTGCCCGTTGTCTTTTATAAATGGTGTGCCTGGATCCAGTTTTGGTGGATCTTTTAACCCTTTGCTGTCACCTGTTCCCTTTAAAAACGAAGATCAGCGCCAAAATGCCAGGGAACGGATGTGTTGGTATTCTGGGGTAATCTCTGTTTTCCCGCCACGTTACTATATCACGCGCTCCTCAATGTATAATTATTGTTTAGTAGTTTGTAAAGTGCTTAACCACATTCTTCAGTCGGGTAATTATTCTCTTTGGTACTAAAATCTACACCTGTCTCCAGGATCCTGGAAATCCGACGTATTTTTTTTTTATTTTTTTTTTTTTCTTGTAATTCTTGACTCATTGCGAGTATTTAGCAGATTAACTAATTGGGGGTTGTACAGAATCGGAAAAACATGGCTGATATCTTCCAAAAACAGCGCTACCCCTGTCTGCAGGTTATGTGTGGTATTGCAGCTCCACTTCATTCACGTCAATATAGCTCTGATGCGATACCACCCATGGACAAGGGTGGTGCTGGGTCTGGAAGAAAGCTGCCATGTTTTTCTAATCTTAGACAATCGCTTTAATAATTTTGAATGGGTGAAAATTGTTTCACGAAATAAAGTTAGTCCATTTTTTATGTATTACGTGGTGGGGTTTTTTTTTAGTGTTTTTTTTTTAATCTCCCTCTTTTGCTTTACCACTTCGCATTGTTTAAATTGGGGCTTTTAAATCAAAGCCACCAAATTACAGGATACGGAACATGTAAAGGGGTTTTCCGCTTTGGATAATCCTTATTTGTTAGAAGGTCCCCTCTAAAGTAAGATGGTCACAAGTTGTCCTGATTCTGAAACCTCCTGCGATCCGCTTTAATCTGTGGAATATTCCTGCAGTGCCCCCACAGGTGACATGAGGCATTACACAGTTCACATTAAAATCAGCAGCCTGTCCATGTCAGACACGGATGTTTTGGGTCCTCCATAGGGAAAAACGCTCTTTACTCTGGCAAATAGATGAGGATTCTAAAATGCGGACTCCGCTCTAGTAACATGTGAATCTCTTTGTGGCATATAATTCCTACTGACTCAGATGTCCGCTCTTGTGTGGCCCTTTAATACCAAGTGTCTTGATCGTGCTGAGTATCAGATAGCAGGTTGTCATGTTGGGGGGGGCTTACTGTCCAGACTGTGGCCAGCTTTATTTGTATTTTGTCTTGGACTGCATCGGACGACGCCACCAAGTGTGTGTGTGTGTGTATATATATATATATATATATATATATAACAGCGCAGGTTTATGGCAGAAACAGTTAGTGTATGTTCATACGGCCGTAAATGCCCGAAAAACGGCTGAAAAATCGGAAGCAGAACGC